>NC_134601.1:22508115-22808115 GCF_037038515.1 Microtus pennsylvanicus
TAGGAGTCTTCAGATTAATCTAAAAACGATATGGACTGTAGAGTGAAAAATTCTGGGTTTCAGTCTCCTTCCTCTATTTTATTTGCATGTGATCTTTGATGAGTATTAATACCAGAAATTTCAGGTCTTTAATTAATATCTGCTAGTCAGAGATGTGGTTTCCTGCCCCAAATACTAGTTTAATTTTTGAGACATGATCCTGCATTTCTGTTATCCAGGCCATTTTTTAACTCCTGATCCCAGGTGCTCCTTTTGTCACACTGTCCCTTCAGTAGCTGGAACTACAAAAATATGCGACCTTGTCTGTCTGATTTGCCAGACAAAGGGGCTTAGATAAAATACAGTAAACATTAAGAACACATTTATGAAATTCCATAATGTTATTACTGTTAGCTTCTTATATCACCTGAATCAAATGTGATTATGGAATTGGGGTGTAGCTCCATGTTAGAGTACTTTCCTCGCAATCATGAGGACCGGGGCTTAATCCCCAGTTTTAGAAAAAAAAATATTGTTTGTGCTTGTTGAATTTCATGTCAGTTTTGCAGTTTGAAATCCCTAATATTATTATTGTATAAAGTTCCAAAATCAGATGTTTGTTCATTGATTCCTTGTTTTCCTCTCTAATTCCCTTTGGTTTTGAAGCATTATATATTCTGTCCTTTTACTAATCATCCTTTCTTCTGAATGATTGTAAATGTGAGCTTAACTTGTTCACTCAAGTTTTTTACTGTTTTTTAAATTTAGATTATTTTATATTATGTGTATGAATGTTTTTGCTTGCACATATGTATGTGCCTGGTGTGTGCATAGGTCAGAAGAGGCTATCAAGTCCCCTGGAACTGGAGGTTCTTAGGGTTTTGAAACCACTATGTGGGTGCTGGGAAACTAATTTAGGTCATTGTAAGAGCAATAAGTGCTTCCAACCACTGAACCATCTCTCCAGCCCACACTCTAAATTATTAAAGAACATGTTTTCTTTGAATTGATCAACTTCAGGTATTTAAAATTTTTCTTAAAAAATTCAGTAGGTACGTATGACATTCTGGCTTGTCAAGGAACTTAGTGATCTTGTACAAATAAGGAAACTGAGTCATTCAGGTGTTATGGGGATTGACTTAGAGGTAAGTTTAAAAGCTGTCACCTCTATTGTGGAAGTTATCTATAGCACTGAGTCATTATGCTTCAGGGACTCTTAAAAGTAGAAAGCTATTCAGTCTCTCACTTCTTTTGTTCCTTTTTGAACAATTTATAATTATAAACCTCCTTAGATTTCACTGTAAGTACTAAGAACTTTGCCAGTAGCAACATGTCATTTAAGTGAAATCTTACTCATTTTTAACCCGATCTTAACCAACACTGTAAATACCAGCATGATCTGAAAATAGTATATAATAATATATGCTAATTTCTATGAATCAGCCCACCTGATTAATATATTACCGTGTAGCCTTAGCATTGAAATAGTTATTATCAAAGACCCAGATTTTTCTCATTTTAAGTTCCTTCTGTCAGATTAAGAGTCTGTGTTACATTCTTTTTTTTTTCTGAAGACAGAAAAAGCTAAGATGATGGTTAAGTGACATAAAAACATTGCTGTAATCTTTCAACCTAATGGGTTTCATATGGACGATACCCATTGTGGAAGACAGCTCACAATTGATGCACGTAAAGGTTGATACAAATTTTCAGATGGTTGTTTATTGTGAACCTCAGAAATAGAAAGAAATGTGTTCTCTCCAAGTTGAAATTTATGACCTGATCAGACTGAATCTGATTTATTATCAAGTGATATACTTTGACTATAGTTTTAAACAGAACCTTAAACAAATCTAGATACTTGCTTCGTGTGAAGTGGCCTGTGGAAGAAGATATTGGTGCCCTTTTTGTGAAGTAATATAGAAAACACAATTTTTAACTCATCACCATTTGTACTGTCCTTGGTTTAATGAAGATTTTACTGAATTATTCTGGGAAGAGGGTGTTCCATTGCTTTCAAAATCATGAGTAAATTAGCCTCCCATTTTTATTGTTTGGTATCTATAAAGTGGTGCCTCTCATAAGTGAGAAACTTCTAATTGTATCAGACAATCTATGTACAACTCAAACACAGTATTAGGAAGAAATTACTTACAAATGGCCATTGACTCAGTCACTGGTAATTGTGATGCTTGCCTAAGGGACAGGAGGATTTGAATACAGTCCTTTATTTTTGAGACAGAGTATTATATACACAGACTGTCGATGTAGTTGAGGGTAACTCTAAACTTCTTATCCTCCTGTTTCTGCCTCCTGAATGCTGGGATTACTGGCATGTTCCACTAATGCTCAATTTATGAGACATTAGGAATTAAGCCTATGACTTCATGCTTGTTAGACAAACACTGTATCATCTGAGTTACTCTCTTAGCTCATAATCTTTTTTAAAAAAATCTATTTGTTGTGTTGTAATAGTTGCCTATAGATAGCCACATGTTTTGATAAATGTCCATTTAACATTTTGAGGAATTTTTCATTTACCACTAATTTGTTGGTCTCTTTATCCAGAGAAAAGTAAAATTAAGTTGAAATATTTTAAAACAAATAAAAAAAGAATATAATATGATGACCTACCGTTTATCTATTGTCCAGGTAGAGTGGTTAGACCTCTAGAATGTCTTTCTTTTTTTTTTGAAAATTAGCATACTGTCTTTTATTTTATTTTTTTTAAATTTATTTATTTATTAAGGATTTCTGCCTCCTCCCCGCAACCGCCTCCCATTTCCCTCCCCCTCCCCCGATCAAGTCACCCTCCCTCATCTGCTCTAAGAGCAATCAGGGTTCCCTGACCTGTGGGAAGCCCAAGGACCGCCCACCTCTATCCAGGTCTCCTAAGGTGAGCATCCAAACTGCCTAGGCTCCCCTTACTTTGTGTCCTTTGTTTTTCCCTTGCCAGAGATTTTAGTTCACACTCTGAATATCATGTCATTCTACTCCTACAGACTTCACTGTGCATCTCTATAAATTACTGAATTCTTAAAAACAGTCACTATGCTTTTGTGCAGCTGTATTTTGAATAAAGCCACCGCAGTGTTAAACACAAGAACAGGCAGTACTGATTATGTGTTCTGACTTTTTTTCTGACTGCTGTAACTTAAGTTTTGAAACTGAATTCCTTTGAATAAATTGAAGACTTGTTAATAAAAAAACAATCACTATGACTCTGTCACATCTTTAAAATATTAATACAACCCTTGGTATCATCCAGTGTTCAACCCATAATCAAGTATCATCAATTACCTCTAACATAATTAAATTTTTAATCTAATGCATGTGTAATTAATATATATGGCCCCAAACTTTCCTTAGATAAATTTAGCTTTAAATAATGTTAAAATATTGTTCAAAGTTAGTCTACATAAATATCAATCTAAGGTAGGTTGACATTTGTCTATAATTCTGTAAAAGTTATCTGTTCAAGTGTGGGTAGACTGGAATAACTACTCTGTATCATAGAAAATATACCAAATTTAGACTTCTGGTTTCACTTTCTTGAAGTGGAGTTTGTGTGGAAGAATTTTCCTACTATAGAAGTGCTATAGATAGCTGAGCAAATGGGAAAATACTCTTGAATTCTATATATATAAGAGATACATAGAATTCTTCGACACATGTACACACACAATAACATGTTTAGGTTACTACCTGTATTTTTTGTTTGTTTGTTTGATTTTTGAGACAGGGTTCCTCTGTGTAGTCCTGGCTATCCTGAAACTCACTTTGTAGACTAGGCTGGCCTCAAATTCACGGAGATCTGCCTGCTTTTGCCTCCTGAGTGCTGGGACTAAAGACGCGCACCAACACCACTCAGCTAACTACCTGTACTTTTATTACAAATAAATGCCAATTTGGCACCTCAGATAGCTTTCTTTGTTATTTAGCCACTCTGACATACTCTAGATGTGCATCTAGTTGACTGGGTCAGTGAACCTTTGCCAGGAAATCTGAATTACCATCTTCTTTTTTCATAGATATTTGGAGTTTTCCTTGAAAACCACGTTATATTAATGAGGCGATGGCTTTACAGATTGTTGGAGTAGATCAACTTGCAGAAATCGTCTAGATTCTCCATAGATGGTTTAAAGAAATTGTATAACCAGTACTCTTCAGATACCACTTTGTTGCTGTTACAATGCTGAAAAGTAATATGTTTATAATTTCTCAAACTTTATAAACTTTTAAATAATTTTAGTCTTGTAATCTATGTCCCCTCTTTACCTTCTTGACTGAGCAGTTACTGACTCAGTCAAGTGGCTGATTGCCCTCTAAACACATAAATGTAAATGAGTGATAATTGTTGGGGTGCCATAGGCAGCTGGCATTTTCTCCTTTTGTTTTGCTTAAGGGAAGTTAAGTTATGCATGCCCTGTTTTATGTGCTTGGAAATTAATCACTGGTAAAATCCGAAATGTTTAATAGCATATTAAGCTGGCCAGAGCTATTTAGGAAGGTTCTATATGTAGATAGCAAAGCCTTGTGCATTTATATCTTGACCTTTAATAACATGAATCATACAATAGAGCAGTGTCATTATGTAGGGTTGGGCCATGGAGATCACACTATTTCCAGCATATGCCAGGCACAAGGCTCTGTCTTCCTGGAGTATTTTTCTACTTCACACAAATGTCTTGTATGGGTTGGGTGATGCACTTAAAACCAAATGTATTTTATTTTTATACGTGGATGAAAATTCAGCAAGCACAGGGCATGGCTGAATGGTTCATTTAGGGTAGATGTTTTTAAAGAAAATTATTCTTTATTTTTAATCATGCATATTTTTATGTTCATATGTGTGCATGAGTATATTGGATCCCTGGAAATGGAGTTATAGGTACTTGTGAGCTGCCAGATGTGCTAAGAACCAAACGGTTACTCTGGAAGATTAACAAGTTGTCTTGACAGCGAAGCTGCCTCTCCAGTCTTCTACAATAGGTATATTTAATTTGTCATTCATTTGAATAGGCATATTATGTGTATGTCTGTGTAATATATTGTCTTATATCTGACTGCTTTAGGTTTTCAATTCTCAAATCCTCACATATGGATGACCATGTCCTTGAGGGCCTAGGCTCAAAGTTCAACTAAGGCTCTGCTCTTTCTGTTCTCCTCACAGTGATTTTCTTGACATTATTTTTTTCAAAGAGCTTTACATAGTCATGGATCATATGGATAAGACTGTACTTTTTTGAAGTTTGTACTGTAACTTGAACGTATTTTCATTTACATCACCCATGATACAAGGCGAGAACATACAGAATGTTAAGATGGGATTGGCAGAGACAGGACTTCTTTTTTTTGTTTTTTTTTTTTTTTGTTTTTTTCCAGACAGGGTTTCTCTGTGGCTTTGGAGCCTGTCCTGGAACTAGCTCTGTAGACCAGGCTGGTCTCGAACTCACAGAGATCCGCCTGCCTCTGCCTCCCAAGTGCTGGGATTAAAGGCGGGCGCCACCACCGCCCGGCTGAGACAGGACTTCTTATAATATGCTCTGCAGTCTGGTACTTTTCATTATGAAATCAATGTTTTCCAGATGAGTCAGTGTGTATGTAAACATCTATGAGTGAAAATAACCTTTCTTAGGTTGCCGTCACAGATCGTTTGTCATTGGCACTGCAGTAGTTTACATTTCTCCCCTCTTTGGTTGAATCTAATAGTCTTTAAATGGAAGAATAAGTTTACTATGGTAAGAAAAGAAAAGAGGCCTGGATTTTATCCACGATAGGTGGCTCAGATATTTCATGTATTTGTTTTACTAAAGCAGAGTGTACCTAAGTTCTGCTATCTCTAAATTCTTACACTTTTCCATTACAGCCTATAATTGCTCTATCAAACAGTTTTCAGATGCTATTGTGAGATCCAAACCCTCCATTTTAATATAAACTGAGTTGGCCTGAGACTACATCCTAAATTTTAAGTAGCCCTGTCTCTATATCAAATGAAAGTAGGGAATGTACAGGGCTGTAAGCCCAGTGTTCCACACTTGTCATTCCAGTTCTGTTCCAGCTAATTATAGATCAAGGTGTATTATTGTATTACATTGCAGATTCGGGCTTTTAACTCCCTCTTCCCCTTAAAATAATGCTATCACTTGAATGTTTCGAGCACTGAAGATCATATTCCTCATCATGTTTACTAGTTTTTTTGAAGACTGTCAATGTAGAAGAATTGTCATTGAATGTTAAATGACTTGTTGAATGTGTCAGATATTTCTGTAATAGCATTTCCCATTCATACTCATCACCATGCGTGTTGCCGTGAGCTAGTGGAAACTCCATTTTTTATCTTAACACATAGTACATGTTAAGACCTTGGATTGTATTTTGTAGGATATAAAAGTACTTCCTATACTATTCAGAGATGAAATAAGTTAGCTAGGATATGTATGTCATCTTACTGCTTAAAAAAGATTGTTTTTGGCTATTTGAGGAAATTTCTCAGAAAAGAACTAACTTTAAAATGTATTTATGGGCACATACTTTTTTTTTAAATGTGTCAGTTTGTTCTGTATAACAAAGGGGTTAAAATAGATGATCTGCATGGACTTCTTTCAGCTTCTACATATTAAGGATCAAAGATTTAAGAGTTTCAATGAATCTGCTTTAACAAAAATGCACTATGTCTAGATTTTAGTTAGATTGAAATTAGGAAGTGTGAAAATCACTGTTTAGGCTGAATATTAAAAACTGAATATCCTATCTGACTTTATAGTTTTGTTTGGTTTCTAGAATCTGAATTATTTCTAGTCAAATGAAGACTATAGCAACATTCTTTTATCCATATATTTCCTTCTAGAGAATGTTAGCTTCATTCTAGGTTATTCTAAGCATTGAGCCATTTCTGTGGCTCATTAACCAAATATTCAGGCTATCCAGAAATAATTCAGTGATACTCAATATCATATCGTATCTCATTGCTTTTCTGGATTCATTACATGTATTTGTGAAGAGCCATACAAAGAGGGTTGGGGGAATGATTCATCAGTTAGGAGCACTGGCCTTGCAGAGGACCCATGTTTCATGACTCGATGTCTGTTGGCTCACAACTGCCTGTAATTCCAGAAATCCAGTGCTCTCTCCTGGCCTCTTTGAATATCTGCACTCATGTGCACATACCAACTCCCCATGCTTATAATTACAAGTAAATCTTTAAGAATCATGCAAAGTATGAGATGTTATCCTTTGTACCTACTGTTCCCATTTCACAAATGATTGCAGAATATCTAAGGCGTCTAGGTCAGACATAAAGAATACTATCATTGAAAAAGTAATAGTAACATGTCTGCACAATACTCAGGTTCACCATAATCTTAAGTCGGATAGGGTAGACATGGATCATGGGTACAGGAAGTTAGTTGTGCTACAGTCGAACAACACGTGAGGGATTTGTCACCTTAATAGTGACAAGCACACATCTGGGTCTTTGCTGGGATTGAGAGATGTTACCTCATTCTGAAAATTACTGGCTACAAACAAAGTCCTGCAAAATAGCCTGCATATAATCCCAGCAGCACCTTTTAGTCTTGACATACACAGCATTAATGTACAGGGATGTTCTAGGATTGATGGTGGATTGTCTCACTCTGAATATTAACACATTTCATCCTGACAAGCATCAGTTTGTAGGGAACAAGAAAGGCTCAGAGCAGCTAAGTAACTTGCCTGGGAATCTGCAACAGTGAACTTGGCATTTAGGACCATTGTGATTATAAAAACCTATATTTTAATCCATCAGTGTTCTATACTGTCTAAGAGCCTAAAACTTGGGGTTGTTCTAAATTAGCCAGAAGACCCAGTATTCCTGTGGAATGGTGATGCTTTGGACCTGACCTACATTTGCACCATGCTTATGTATAATTTAGAAGGCAGAGTTCAGGGACCATTTGTTTCAATGTTACTGAAATATCCCAAGTTAAAATTCTTTGAATTGCTGCCATGAAATAGTAGGGAAGATATGTGACCATTTGCAAAAGTGCCATGGGCACAGAAGGGATATGACTGTGGATTTTAAGGCTACATGAACACAGTTCTTAAAAATAGCAGTCTTGGTAGTTTGACCTTTATTCCATAATTTCTGCGTCACCTCAAGGCTTGCTGTGCTTTACTACTCTCATTGATGGTGATCCATTCCCTTTCTTTCTCCCCATTTGTACGTTAGTGCTTTCTAACAGAATACATGGCAAGTCCTATTGCATTCTTTACTCTCCCCTCCCCTCCCCATTTTCTGTTTGTTTGTGAACTTTTGTGCGAGGCAAAACTGCTTTGGAAAACTAATGCTGTCTCCTGTTACACAAGCACACGATATGCATTGTTTCTTGATTAGGGAAGTGCCAAGAACCACCTACTTTCTCCTGCTGCTTCCTGTGTCTGCTTTGCCTAAAGATTGGCTGCTATAAAAGTGTGGTATAGTCAGCCAAGTGCCAACTTTTTTTAATTAGTCTGCAGAAAGTTTTGTGACAGACTATTTTAGCATTGCTGTGTGCCTAGTAAGAGGCCTTAACTGTGGGCTTAAATGCCAAATAATTGAGAGTGCCTAATGTACTTTGGATACTACTTCTCTCAGCTTTAAGCATCATCCCTCCAGAAAGAAAAAGAATGCCTTTAATTTTAAAAACTATAATGTTGCGGGCTGTGGACCACCAGACACTGAATTTCTTGTAAACAGCTTGTTTTCCTGTGTTCTGAGCAGCCTGCAGCTGCTCTGAGCATGAGACCCTGATGACAAGGGAGTGATTTCTGGTGGGCCTGCGTCTGAAAGATGCCTAGAGCTGGGGTGTGGCTATCAGTTAAGGATCCCTATATAGGCTGCTCGTGAGCACAATAAAGTTGGCATTCTTGTATTAAGGATGTCCCCATGTCCTTCTCTGTCTGTCTGTCTGTCTGTGTGCCTGTGTTTTTAAGTCTCCAGCTTAGTTCCTGGCTTGTGTACTGTCCTGTAGTGCAGATACTACACTATAATAGGTAAATTATGCCATGAATAGTTCACTGTATGCCTGGAGCCTGCAGTTGTGCTATTTCATACTTATGATCACTATTAAAAATTAATGAGACATAATATTTATGCATTTATATGGGATACCCCATGGTAATTTGATACTTACTAATGTTAATGAGCTAAAATTTCCATGTTGGTCCTTTTCATTGAACTCTTTACCATGCTTGAAAGATAGATGAGAGGGCTAGTAATTAAGCAGATGAAAAATTTATTGTTTCGATTGTTAAATTTTTCTATCCTTCAAAATCCATGTATACAGTTACTTTTCCATTGCTGCGCTAAAACACCATGACTAAGGCATCTTATAGAATAAAGAGTTTATTTGGGCTTATGGTTCTAAGAAGTTAAGAGACAATTATTGCAGAAAGGCATGGCAGCAAGCAACATACATGTAGTCTGAAGCAGGAAGCTGGGAGCTCACATCTTCAAATGCAGTCAGGAAGTAGAGAGAGAAAACTGGAAGAGGATCAAGTTTTAACCTTCTAAGACCATTTCCAGTAATATACTTACCCCATCAAATCCATACTGTACCAAGCTTTTTCTTTTGGACCACCAAGCAGCTCCCGAATCACAATACCGGGACTTTTTATTAGTTATGAATGCTCGGCCTAATTTAGACTCATTTCTGGCTAGCTCTTTCAATTTAAATTAATCTGTTTCTCCTTATCTACCTTTTACCTTGGTGCTTTTTTCTTTCTTTCTGTATATCTTACTTTTCACTATGTTTGTGTACAACTGCCTGGTTTCTTGCTCCAGCTATGTCCCCTTCATTCTCTCCTCTCTTCTTCTTTAGCCTTGATTTCTCCTCCTGTGTATTCTCTCTGCCTGCGCCCTGCGTATCTTTTCTCTGTCTAGGTAAGGTGAAACAAATGCAACACATCTTTACAAAATTAAACAAATGCAGCATAAACAAAAGTAACAGACATTTACACAGTTAAAGTCATATTCTTCAGCATAAACAAATGTAACACATCTTTGTCTAGGTAAAATAATATTCCACAGCACCGTACCAATAAAACTTCCCTTAATAGTGTACCAAGTGTTCAAATGCTGGATACTAGGTGTGGGGGAGGTGTGGTTGGACTTGTAATCTAATTCAAGCACCCCACCATGTAGCCCTGGTTGTTGATATTCTCCTTTTATTTTTAACTTCATCAAGCTCAGAGAGCTTTAACTTGTGTTAAGGACAAGTATGTAAGAAAGGGCGTAGGATTCCTCTGCCACGAAAACTTTCACACACCTCCTTTAGACCAGTGGTTCTCTGATTGGGACAGTTTTTAATTCCCAGGAAATATTTAATATTTTCTGGAGACATTTTTAGAGTTGGAAGACGGTGCTACTAGTATATACTGTGGAGAGCCCACAGCGCTGCTTTATAGTCTACAATTCATAGGATATGTTCCCTTCACAAAGAGGTATTCAACCCAAAATGTCAAGGTGGAGACAGATTGCCAGGCCTGAAAGACGTTGCTTTCGATCTTCTGACTTTGTATTTAGTGTGGATACATTCCTGTTGGTACTCAGACATTCTGCTTTGGCCATTTTGTCCTCTGCCCTGTATTGAGATAGGGTCAGATCATCCATGTTTTCAAGGAAGTATCTGTCATGTCTTTGGCCCTCACAACTTGTATTTTATCTTCTTCCTTCCTGCTAATACAAGCCTGCTGGACTGGACTGCTATCAAATTTTTATTGTGAATTGTCCTTCTTATCACCTATCAAATTTCTGACAACTAGGGAAAATGTGCTCTCTTCCTAATGAGTTATTATAATGATTTTTATTTTATTTCTTGAACCATTGCCAGCTCTTAATGCTGCTCAGATTTAACTCCTCATCTATATGGCTTGGTTGTATTTATTTTTGAGATGTGTTCCTGCTGTGCAGCTCAGGCTTGCCTTGAACTCGCAGTCTTCCTGCTTTAGGACAAGCGCTGGGATTACTTGTGTGTGCAACCACACCTGGTGACCTGTGTTTATTTTAGACTTTGTGAAATCGACTTCTCTGGTACCTTTTGCTTCTAGAATTGTTAACTTTCAAAGTTCTAGTCCTTCCTACACTCTCATGGATTTCTCACTATTTATTGTCTCTCTACACCAGTTCAGGCAACAGTATGCCCCTCTCCCCAATACCACCTATATGTAGCTGATGCCAAACTTCTGCCATCAACATCTCATATGGAGACTAAACCATGGCAAGCCAAAGAGCTGTGGTTTGGTTTGACTAAATACAGCTTTAAAAGGAAAATACTTCTTTCTTTCTTTTTTTCTTTTTGTTTTTTTCGAGACAGGGTTTCTCTGTAGCTTTGGTGCCTGTCCTGGAACTAGCTCTTGTAGACGAGACTGGCCTCGAACTTACAAAGATCCACCTGCCTCTGCCTGCCGAGTGCTGGAATTAAAGGTGTGTGCTACCACCGCCCTGCAAAAGGAAAATACTTTATGCCAGTGTTTTGTTTCAGTATTCTTCTTTGCAAGAAAAATGAAAATCATCCGTCTGCTCACATGGTATTTATCAAGTTTACCTTTTCAAGTTGAGGTTTACCCTTGCCTCAGTTATCAGCAAACTGTATTTCTTTATTAGTAGTTACCAACTGACCTTTTTGATTTCTGTTCCAGTTGAATCAAGGTTAACTTCCCTATTTGACAAATGAAAGTCACTGGCTACTTTGTATTCAACTCACCAGAAGCCAAGGGTATTTTGTATTTGAGGATAATATTAAGCACCTAATTCTAATTACGATCTCTTTCTGTTTTTTCCCTTCGTTTAATTGAAGCCACTTACTGCATTATCCCATCTATTTGCAATAACCTCTCCTCTTATACTTTTATTCATTTCTTGTGAATTCTAAGTACTTTTTATCCATTTCTTCATATAACCGTTAACCTGTTTTTACCTGCTTAAAGATGACATGATCAGTTTCTTTACTTTTGACCTACAATTTCCATTCTGCAGCACACACAAGTCATACTAACCATTGTGCTCATTATAAACGTATGCTACAAGGTTCGATAATTCCATGAACATTATCTCCTTGCTGTGTATGAGGCATCATGCTGAGGGCATAAGTACAGTTACAAATAGGTTTTACTCTCGAGAATCTTATGGCCTATTGAGAAAAGAGGGATAGGTGACTATAAAGTCATAAGTGCAATAATAAATAGGTGTGAATAGAGTGCTACTTGGAGTGCCACATCCTGTACCTGGTAGAGACTGGAGAGCCTCTTCAGATGGTATGTTTGATCTGGGTTCTGGAGCATGAAGACTAGTGTGGTCAGATTTGCTGGGCCTTGTCCCTAAACATCCAATTTGTAGGTTTGCATCGTTAGTTATACTACTGATGACTTGCTTAGGCAAGCTACTCAGTTTGAAGAATTCTATCTTTGAAATTCTTCTTGTTCAATAATTAATCAAATGTAATAAATGTTTTAGAGGAGCCCACCTCAGTATTAAGATAAGTAAGCATTATTAGGGTGAAGATAAGCAATTTCTGACTGCTATGTACACAGAATTGAAGAATATGATGTTATAAACATCTGGTACAGGATGGAGTGTTCGTAAGTACAGACGCAGGGGTAAAGGTGTTTGGGAACACAGGCGAGTTTCACTTCAAATGGAATAGTAGGGAGGACTTCCTGGGAAGATAAGGCTAAAAAGCTTCTTAAAAAGTGCAGAGATTGTTTATAACGGTGATAAAGTGAGGAAAAGCATTTCCTTTAGTGAGAACAGTATGTGTATCATAGTCAGCATTGGCTTATATATAGGAAAACAGTGTAGACTGGATGGCTTATGTATAGCATAATTTATTTTATACAGCTCTGGAGCCTGGAAATCCAGGATCAAGATGTCATCATGGCTAGGTTCTGGTGAGGGTCCTCTGTGGGTTATACACTGCTGCTAAGCTTACATGGCTGAGAGCCCAGTAATCTCTCGTCCAGTTCTTAATATCGTGGAAAGGCCCAAGATACTTCCTAATACCAATATGTCATAGGGGAGATTATTTCAATCTGTGATTCTTTAGGAAACACTTTCAGCATACAACACAAAATTACAAGGGAGCTAAGAATGAGGGCATGTTTGAGAAACTACGAGGGAGTTCAGGGAGGGCCGGATATGTGTATGAGAGTAGATAGTTATCAAGATGGGGAGACTTTGGCTCAACCACAGTAAACATCAGATGCTTACTCAAACAGTTCTGCTTCTTCCTGTAACCTGGGTAGAGTGTTTGAGCAAGGGAGTAGGGGGAGTAGAGCTTACGATGTGATTGGAGATGATTGAAGCTTATAATCAGACCTTTCTCTAGAGTTTTGATAATTGGAAATACCACGAAGTCTAAACTCTTGTTAAAACTACTTGGTAATTGCCTTGTTTGCAATGTAAATATAGAGCATCTATTAATTTTGATATCCTTTGGAATGCTTTAATTTGACAGATTTGAACCTGTGAAACTAAATACATACTATAAATAGCATGCACTTTGATGACTTAGTTTTGTAGCAACTTAATTGGCCCTTTCTGCCACCCAACTCCTCTATAGACCTGTTCTTCTCAAGTTTGTGTTGTTCTACGTCAAGCTCTTGTTATTTTTCCCCTACAAACAGATACTGGCTTAAAGGTCACGTAACTTAGATTACAGGATTTCTGCTGTCAAACCAAATATGTAATGTCTTGGCTGGATTAGAGCCTTACAGTCTTTGAAATATTCCAAGAGAAGCTGCAAGATTTGTGTCATATGTAACTGGGAAATCTACCTTCTTTAAAGTACTTCTATTTTCATATGTGGAATACCTACCACAAGGTAACTTAGAAACAATTATGACAAAATAATCTTAGCATTGTCTTAAAGTCCCTATTTAAAGTGGTTTACTTCAACAGGTTAGGTTTTTTTTTTTTTAACTAAGAGACATTTTGGCTTAGTTTTATTACTACAACTTTTAAGACAGGATAATTAGCAATTTGATTCTCATATGAATTTGAGATAAGAACCAGGTGTACAAAAGTTGGTCCAGGATTATATATAGCTGGGTTATGTCTAGTTCTTATACAAACCTATTTGTAACTTCTGAGTTACATTAATTATAGTTGTGGTGGCTATTGGTTATGTTATTTTGAACATAACTCTAAAGTGTATCTGTGTGTTTATATGTGCATAGATGTAGGGTTTTAGGATTTCGCTGTTGTTTCCTTAAAAGTAAACATTTATTTTTTATTTTTGACGAGATGAATGGTTGTTTGAAGTTTCAGTCTAGCTGAAAACAAAGATGTATAGGCCAGTGTTGCATTGCAAAATTATTTTATAAAGGCATAGGTCCTTGATACAGGACTCATCCTGTGCTTGACAACTTTGTCATGTGAGATTTGTGATTCTTGCTAAATCTCTTCTCCTTCCCAGGCACAACGAGTATTACTATAAACTAAGAGGACAGGAACTTCCTGAGTTACAAATACATAAAATGCATAGCCATATGAAAGGCCCTTGCATAGAGGCTTCCCTGGTATGTTGATCCAAAAATACTGTCTGGCCTGTTCTTTCCCCTCCTTTTACTGATGTTGCCTTGGGAATTGGAAGCCCAATCATGAGTCAGAGTAGTTTCTGTTTTGTTTCTTTCTCCGTGACACCCATATGTGGTGCCATGAATAATATGCTTCTTAAGAGTGTCTCTCCCAGGCCAGGCCATATGACTTATTACCACAGAATTAGAACTGACAGCCAGGAGCTTTTCCTGTGCTAATGGCTTAGCTTCCTGTTCTGCATATTAGGATGGGACACTTCTTC
The DNA here is from genome assembly GCF_037038515.1 of Microtus pennsylvanicus. NCBI lineage: Eukaryota > Metazoa > Chordata > Mammalia > Rodentia > Cricetidae > Microtus > Microtus pennsylvanicus. Next base: position 22,522,914 of record NC_134601.1, read on the forward strand.
CCATAGGTAGCATTCCATATATATTTATATATATATATATATATATATATATATATATATATATGAACAGTTTAGTTTCAAATGCTATCTTTAGCTTTTAAAGTTGAAAATGAGATACAGGTATTTGTTATGGAGAAATTGACAATATTATACAGAGAATAAAAGTGTGAGTCAGCTTTTGGTAAGTGGCTTATGAATGGCTGGGATTTAGATACAGGAAAGATTATTAATATGAAACAAAATAGGCTAGGAACTGAGTCACTAAGAACGTCTTCCACTTCCTCTATGTGTGTGTATGTGTGGTATGTGTGTGTCACACTTACACTTGACAAGGGGAAATATTCATTTAGTATTTAAAACAAAACACTTAAGCCTTCAGGAAACCATGGATTTTAGCATGTGCAGTTTCATAACTTTCACAAACAGTGGGCTAAATAACGCTTAAAACATGGGTCTGTTTCATTTTATATACCAAAATATAATAAGTTAGTAAACAGAATACAATTGATTTGTAGAATACTACCTTAAATTTTAGTGCTAATTATCACTACATTGTTACTTTCTAATGTCCAATACATTGAACAAAACCATTTTTAATAATCTTAATTAGGTTCATATATTTCTTGAAGATATGTTTATGAATGTGTACTGTTGTTCATAGTGGAAACAAGTTTAATACTAAGTCATATTTTTGTAGGTGCATGTTGAATGGGAAGAATGAGAGGTTTTTCAAAGCATTAGAAATATAGTTTCCATTTCCCCTACTGTCCTCATTGTTTTTAATCTAGATTTCTCTTTATACAGATTTGTTAACAGTGGTATTTTAACCATTTTGCTTCTAAGTCACCAGGAAAGCTAGGTTAAAAAAATGTATGCTCTAGAACAGCAATGGACCTAATCAATTAGTATTCAGTAGTGTGGGTCCCCAAGAATATGAATTAATAAGCTGCCTAGGGTCTGTACTATACAGTGGAGCATTTCTAGCTCACAGATTTGTTTTTTCTGACTTTCAGTGTTGACTTTTGAGTTTTGCAACCCTTAAGAATTGGGAGTTCACATACAAACCAAATTTCTAGGTTCTGTTGAGTCATGAGAGTATGTTTACAGTAATGGCTTCATGTTTTCTCATAGGTTGTAGTAATCCACTGTATCCAAATGAGATCTGTGAGTGGGCTGTGTTCTCTAGGGTTTAACCCACTCCCTACTCCTCACCCTTCATGTCAGCTTAGGTCAGTTAACTGATACTTATTGCTCTACAACTGACCCACCTCACATATGCTCAGAATTTTTATGCATTCGAATCTTCAGCTTCAGGATCCAGATATTTAAAAAAAGTGAGGTGAGATGATTGAAAAAAGGTAAGATAGGTGGTTGGAAAATATGAGAAGTTAGAGTAGTAAGGAAATGAGCCTCCAGTGCTGGGTGCTGCTGGGTACTGGGGCTTTTGAGGGTGAAAAGAAAGAGGAGGTATTAGGAATGAACGGTCTTAGTGATTGACTAACTTGGGGTATGAACTGTATGGGAGACTGAGGGAGAGGTAGGTGCTGTATCCTGTACAATATCAGGGACAGACCTAACTGTATCAGCATATGCATGTATATGTAGACATAGACACCCAGGAAAGCTGGGATAGGTGGTTTGGGCTCTCTGATTCGGAAACCACAGCATCCTGGAAGCTCAGTGTGTTTATTATATGCAGTTGAAGGGAGAGGAGGAGTTACTGCATACAACTGAATAAGGAGGTGGGATTGTTACATAGAATTAAGCAAGGAGACAGGCTTTATGGTATACAAATAAATCAAGGATTACAAGTTTAGCTCATCTCGGTGGGAGCAGTCTCTGTAGGGGAGCAGATTTCAGACCATAAATATCAGAGGAGAGAAAGCAATGGTGGGTACTTCATGGTCACATTTCATCATCTATACCAGGGGAAGGCTTTGCCATCCTTCTGGGTCTCACACCAGGGGTGGGAGAGGCTTTGCTATTCCCATGAATCTGAGGCTATGGGTTCCTTGATATGGCCGTGTCAATGTTGACAACACAAACCCTTCAGCACTTCAGTCCCTCAGGACTTTTTCGGCTTCTTACAAACAGTCATGGTGGAATGCAGGGAGATGAACTTGCTGTAAGGCACAGGACAGGTAGGTGACTGTGAGGTATCACTGCTAGGTACTGAGATGTTGCTTCCCATGGAGTGGAGGCGCTCTCCTGTGTTGGAGAAGTTGATTCCTGGATGGAGTATTTGAGAATCTCCTGGGGATATGTATAAATTGAAAAACATGCTCAAAAGCCTCTAATATCCTTTCTTAATGTAAGCAGGAGAAAAAAAATAACTACTCAATTGTAGCTGGCAAGAATAGACAGAAAACAGTGTGTCCTCAACCTTAATCTAACTAGGGCAAAGATACATACAGAATCCCTGTGTAGAGGTGTTTTTGAATCCCTAGAGGATGTAAGATTTGTCTCCAAAGTGGTTAGAGATTAGCAAAGATTGACACATTGCAGTAGGAAATCATAATGACACGGTGATTTAATAACAACAGCTTCTTTCTTGGAAATCTGAACTTTATCTTCTCTTTCTGTTTATCTTTTCTGCATTTCAAATTCTGCTCTGTGTGTATTCTTTAATCTGCAGACTCTGGGAGCATGCTATATTGTAAGAAGTATTTGCCCAGACTGTTTTTTGTTTCTGTTTTTATCTGCAAGAAATTGTTTCTTTGAGAATATGTTTTGAATGGAGGTTACTTTCCCAGGGTAGCGCCCCCTTTTCGAATCCCACTTAATCTACATTGCAGATGAGCTGCTTTATTAATAGAATCAGCCTGAGCTGTGGGAGCAGGCTTGTGCCATATAGTATAGGAACAAAGAAGAAAGTCCTTTCCTCTCTGCTAGGTTCCAGGCTGACCCTAAGCTATATTTTGAAATTAGTACATTTATCTTTGGGCTTTTCTAAGTTTTTCTTTATACCCCCTTTCTGTCTTATAGTTCTATTTAGAGTCTGCTCCTCTTGCTGGGACTCCCACCCCAACTGCTTGCTACTCCTTCATTGTCCCCAATTACTTTCCATTTCTTCTTTCCAAGCACTTCAGCTTGGTGTGGTAGCTTAACTCTTAATTCTGAGAAAGAACTCAGTTATTATAAAATCACCTTTTCAGATCCAGATGGGCTTCTTGGGAAAACAGGCACCAGGGAGCACAAAGAAGGAAATAAGGGCAGGTGGTAAAAAAGAATGTTTTGAGGAAGTAATGACTCTTACCTGAAACTATTGTGATTCAAGGATTTCCTCTGGACATTTTTTTTCTAATTTGTTCTTTTTGTTTTCCTTTCCTGACTCCTCTTTCTCCCCCTTTCTTCATTTCTTTTTCTTCCCTTCCTTTACTTCCCTTGCTTTTTTTCAAGTCCTCAAGTCACCCAGGCTGGTCTTGCACTCTTTGTGTATAGAAATGACTTTGAGCTCCTGATCTCCCTGTCTCTACTTCCCAAGTGCTTGATTTCCAAGTGTGCAGCACTGTGCCAAAATTTATGTGGTGCTGTTTATCAAAGTTAGGTCATCACATAAGCTAGGAGGTGAGGAGGACTCTATGAACTAGACTACACCCCAAGGGTTAGCCCACTTTTATATCGTTTTTAACCTCTGTGGTAGCTGGAGGTTGAGCTTGGCCTCACCTGTGCTAAACAGATATTCTCTTACTGAGCCACATCCTCAGCCCTTATTTCTACTTCTCAGCTCTTGATTTGATTCATGAGTCAGCCCATCTCATTCAGTTTCTCTGTTTTCCTGACTGCGCTCTCTCTCCTCTCTCTCTCTCTCTCTCTCTCTCTCTCTCTCTCTCTCTCTCTCTCTCTCTCTCTCTCTCTCTTGTTTTGGTTTTTGAGACAGGATTTCTCATTAGCTGTGGAGCCAGTCCTAGAACTAGTTCTGTAGAACAGGCTGACCTCGAACTCACAGAGATCCACCTTTCCCTGCTTCCTGAGTGCTGGGATTAAAGGCCTGCACCACCACCGCCCAACCTGACTGTTCTCTCAAAGTCAGCACAGAAAGCTTCAGGAGTTGAGAGGAGACAAATGGCAAGGAGCACATGTAAGGGACGTTCATAAGTCTGGTACTACCTATATATATGGCCTTTGGAGTAAAAGAAATATTCCTTAATGTTTTAATGTAAGCATCAGTTAATAAAAGGTGTTTCATTGTTCTTACCTACAAATGCAATATTTACATGCAATCTATAAGCTTAGACAGTGGTCACTGAGGCAAATGATGAATATCTTTTAAAGCACTGGTTAACAATGCTGTACAAATTACTCTCTGTTCCCATGTGTTGAGTTTTATGTTTGCCAAAGAGTAGGTTGCAGGTTGCATTTGCTTCTACACACACACACACACACACACACACACACACACACACACACACTACAAAGATTGCTACTAAAACAAGCATGAAGGAGGTAATTGAAAGTCTAGGGGAAAACAGACTTTAGAAGGAGTAATAGGGCTTCACAGGTATCTGTAGGCTTTTTTTTTGTAGGTTCTTTTATATAGAAGAGTAAATAGCAGCTGTAGGATGTGGTTTTTGAAAGAAGGTTGCTTTGAACTCCAGCTGATGAGCCTAAAAAGGCCTTAGTTCTGATGGGAAAAATGATAAATGAATGTATACTTCAGTGTTGTCAATTATAATAAAATGTTGAAAATAGATTTTTACTTTTAATAAGTTTTAATTTTAGCCACCTTTTAAAAATTAACCACCTATGGTACCTTACTATGTCTATATAATGCTGAATATAGTAAAAACATCATTTTCCATGCTAAGAAATCAAATTTTATACTACTTCCTTTTTTTTTGTTTGTTTGTTTTTTGAGACAGGGTTTCTCTGTGGTTTTGGAGCCTGTCCTGGAACTAGCTCTTGTAGACCAGGCTGGTCTCGAACTCACAGAGATCCGCCTGCCTCTGCCTACCGAGTGCTGGGATTAAAGGCATGCGCCACCACCGCCCGGCCGACTACTTCCTTTTTAGTGTCATTTCTAGGCATAATAAAGGGTTGATCTACCTTTGAATAAAAGTTTATTGAATGACCATAGCAGTCAAACAGATTTTAATTTCTTATAAATTACTCATCATAAACTGCTATTTTATTACATCATCCTTTCTATGGCAGATGAGGGCACTTATTGAATATGGGAATTTTATCTTGTGGAAATCATAATGCAGGAAATATTTTAATATATAATGATGGATTCCTTTTAATTAAAGATTTTTAAGTAATTATCTAAGGCTACTGTTAAGAACATTTGTGGCTCTTTGTAAGTGGGAAGACTTTTGTGTCTATACTTTGATATTCATCCTTTGTCCTTTGTCTTTTAGTAGGGTTTTTGTTTGGGATATTACTAAGTACATTCCTAAGTGAAGTCTGGTGGTGCATTCTGGAACTTTTCCTGTGTCCTCACAGTTTGTTTCTTTTTTGAAATAGGGAGACAAGGTCTGGCTCTGTAACTCAGGTTGGCCTGGAACTCCATTTGTCTACTTCAGCCTCCTGAGTGCTTGGATTTTAGATTTGTGGTAGCCAACATTTACCATGCATACTTTGTGCAGAAAGCATATGTTATACTGACCCTATATTTCTTTTGAATGATCATGTGTGATCAAATGGTTAGAATTTGGGCATGTAAGAATCAACTGTATCAGAGTTTTCCTTATGATTGCTGCTTCATTCTCCTATTTGTAAGTTTCTCTGGTGTCTAAATTCTAGATTGCTTTTGAGGGCTAATGAGGAAATTTCCATTTTTCTTTTGCCAGTTTTCGTGGATTAGTTTGTATGCAGAGACCTAATGCTAGTGAGTCTTTGGATCTCACACGTAATATCCTGCACCCCTTAACCCACCAGCATAGAATGAGGGGAGAAGTAGCTAATAGTTTTAAAATACAAAGAGCTTGAAGGCCTGTGCATTACTGTGCTAGCTGCATACTAAATCTCATGAATGAAATATCAGAGATAGCATATGAGGTAGTGAATCAACCTCATTATCTTCCTTCCTGATTAAATAAATAACTTGCCCTTTTTGAAACTAGCCATTATGACACACACTTAAAATCTCAGTGTTTGGGAAGCCGAGTCAGGATTTCAAGGCCATTTCAAGGTGTGTGGTCCTGTCTTAAAATAAGGAAACAAGCCCACCCAAACAACTTGCCATCCCATTTTTTCTTTAATCATAATTATGGTCTGGAGAGATGGCTCAGCAGTTGATAGCACTGTTTGTCCTTACAGAGGACCCAGGTTCAATTCCTAGTACCTACATGGTAGCTCAAAACTTTAATTCAGGTTCCAGGGTATACAAACCCCTCTTGTGGTGCATGGATATAAATGTGGGGAAAACGTCTATATGAATAAAACATAAAATAGAAAAACAAAAATTAAAACATCTGTATCTAGATAGTTTTATTTAGAATAATCTATTCACATGCCATAATATTTGCTAGCATTTTTCTGTTCATGCATATAGTCAAAATTGGCTTGCTTATTTATTTATTTATTTATTTATTTATTTATTTATTTGGTTTCTTTCAAGATAGGGTTTCTCTGTGTAACAGTACTGGCTGTCCTGGGACTTGCTTTGTAGACCAGGTTGGTCTCAAACTCACTGAGATCCACCTGTCTCTGCCTCCCAAGTGCTGGGATTAAATGTGTGCACCACCACTATTCCCTGGTGAGGTTGACTTTTTTTGTATTTTAAAATGCCTGTAAAAACGTATTTGGATTCTAATTTCTATATGTTTGATTATCTCACTTCATTTGTGTCTCCTTTATGTTTCATGTCTATCATTTTATGTATAATCAGTACAAATGTTTCTTAATTGTGTTTCCTTTCACTTCCTCAAGCCTATTAGTTCTGTATCCAACATGATTTGTCTGATGTTTTAATTCACTTTATTATTGTTTGTATTTTTTGTGGATTTCATATATAGTTCATGATGGCTAATTCTGCTTGTCAAGTTGACATGTGTGGGAAGAGGTAACCACAATTAAAAATTGCCTTTGTTGTATTGCATGTGGGTATGTATATGAAGCATTTTCTTTTTACTCATTGATAGAAGTCTGACCAGCACAATGTACATAGTGAACACTATCCCACAAAAGCTAGCTGAGTAAACCATGTGAGCAAGGCAGTAATCAGTACTCCTTTATGGTTTCTGTTTCATTTCTTGCCTCCAGCTTCCTGCCTTCACTTCCCTCAATTATAGAAAGAAACCCTTTCCTCCCTAAGTTGCTGTGGATTATAATGTTATTATAGGAAAAATACATATTATATACAAATACATATTGTATAAATTATATATACACATCTTCTAGTTTTATTAATATGGCCTTGTTTTTCTTTTTAAAATATCTTTATTATTCTGTATACATAATTATAGTTGCAGTACAGAAGGATTTGTGGCAGAAAGTGATAACTCATGCCCTACCCCTTCCTATATGTAAATGTTCACTAGTGGTGACCTTCCTGAAATCTTTAACACTTTTATTCTAGTAGTTTCCTTCGTATCTACAAATATTATGCCTATATGCCATTATGTCTTCCTTTATCTCTTTTAGATATTGTCTATTGACTTCCTTCTCTGACAGAAGAAGATTAATCTTCCGCACCACCCTTCCTTCCAGTTCTTATCATCACAATACAGTTATGACTATTTTTAGTTTCTTTGTAAGAGATCTTTGATCTTTGTTTGTGTAATGTGTAATCTGTTTGAGACTATGAAGATAAATGTGAGTCCACCTAGATGTTTAATTGCTACTTTCCTCTCAATCCTCCTTCTGTATTTACCAAAAGGAAAAAAGGGAGAGTCCTGACTTTGCAGTGGTCCCTGTTTCCTCATGCAGGTTACCGTGGTCTGACTACCCTATTTGAGAATGGTATGTCACATGTGTATATGTGTATGTGTTGTGTATTTGTGTATTTACATATATACAGGCTTGTAAAGAAATTATGCATACATGACAAAGATTAGTATGTTTTTCTGACTTTTTGCATGTGAGAAGAGATAAGAATGGAGACCTGGAGTAATTTAAAGACTGAACTTGTCTGTATTCTGTGTACTTGTTCTTCAGTTTAAAAACTGTTCCTTTACCTTGACAGGGCCTCATTCTCAACATTTACAGTCACTGGTTTTTATAATAGTGACTAACTTAAATTCCTACCTCAAGGATTGTGTTTATTTTTTATAAAGACATTTTTAAAACAGCAATTTTAGGTTCTTAGCAAAATCGACCAGAAAGTGCAAGGAGTTGGTACACATGCTGTCAGCCTTCACAGGGCACACAGCCTTCCCTTCTATCTGCAACCTATACCAGTAGGGGAACTTTGTTGCAACCCAGAAAGCTACATCAGTTTTAGCTAAATTGGGTAGAGGACTGCAATTGCCGAATCATCCTACCAGTGCATTTAAGTTTTGTAGGAATTTGCTAAAATGTCTTCCAAAATGACTGGATCAAGGATTTCATATAGTCTGTTTCTAGTATTTCTTTTTTCTAGGTAATCTGAAGTGATTAATGTCTTAGTTTATAGACTGGGGAAATGGCTCAGTGATTAAGAGGCTTTTCTGCTCTTCCAGAGGGACCCAGGTTCAGTTTCTAGCAACAACATTTCTGTAACTCCAGTCAGAGGGGGTCCTACATCCTCTTCTGACATCCACAGGCACCAGGCATGCACACGGCATATACACATACATGTAGGAAATCACTTATACATATAAAAACAAAATTAAAAATTAAAAAATATTTAAGTTCTCAGTTTAGTAGTTTTATTACCTCTTGATTCAGTTATTCCTCTGTACTAATTGATTTCGGTGCATATATAGTTTTCCTTTATAGTTCTTTTAAGTTATTGTGTGTAATTCTATTTTAGCAGGGAGGCAATTAGACATGGTCTCACTATGCAGCCTGGGACACTCTATGTAGCCCAGGTTGGCACTGACCTTGTCGTGATCTTCAGGTCTCAGTCCCCTGAATGCTGAGATATGTGGTGTATACCACTTCATTGACTCTGTGTATAATTCTTTATGTCCATCTCTCCACTAGTCGATAGGCTCCTTAAAGCATGGTCTATCTCTTGTCTTCTCAGCTTACTGTTTTATCTACAATATCAGACACAGTGTGTGGCATTTTAGCAAGTATTCCTTAAATTTATATTGTGTTTGTATAAGTGAGTTGATCAGTGAATAAACTTGATGAATGTTATTTTTGCCATTTGATGAATAATTATGTTGTAGTTGGTAAGTTTGAAGACATCTAAATAGAAGACAGAACAACTAGGTAAAATCATTTGGAACTTGTTAGGAAACTGGATAAAGGTGTTCTCGAAATCTCTCTCTCTGCATCTGTGCATGTGCTATCTGTACATATTTGTGTGTATGTAAATACTAAAAAACTATTCTTAAGTTAATTTGTTGTGATTATTGACTTATCAAAGAAAATATCAGTTTCTTTCTGTTTTTCTGTTTGTGTTTCTATGAGATAATCTATCTGTATGTGTGTGGGCATGCTTACCCGTGTGTGTGTATGTGTGTGTGTGTGTGTGTGTGTGTGTGTGTGGTATAAGTCAGAGTTCTATGTCAGGCTTCTATTGCAGTGTATCCTATTTCTTTGAGGCAGGGTCTGTCACTTAACCTGGAGTTCACCTTGTCAGCTAGCCTGACTGGCCAGAAGCTCCAGGGGTCCACCCGTCAACCCTACCCTCAGCACTGGTAGTATAGGCCTGCCCTTCTATGCGTAAATTTACATGGTTATTAGGGATTGAAACACAGTTCCTCATATTTGCATAGCGAGCACTTTACTTACTGAAGTATTTACTCAGATCCTTCTTTCTTTTAAATGTCATGAATAGTTATATAGTCAATTGGCAAGTTCCCTGTGTTGTCACTACATTAAAAATTTTCTTTCCTGCAGTACATAGGAAAATATAATTAAATATATAATTTAAAATTTTGTGAAGATCTGGATGTGGTTTCTGATAATCACATATGTATGTATGTATGTGTACATATGTATATTTGGAAACAGTCTCATTATGTTACAGTAGCTGACCTAGAAGTCTTTATGTAAACCAGACTGGCTTCAACTCACAGAGATCCATTTGTCTCCACCTCCTGAGTGTCATGATTAAAAATGTATCCCATCATGCATGGCTGGCTATACCACATATTTTTTCAGACTATTAATTTTTTTTGTATGTGTGTGTAACACAGTAGCCTTGCAGTTGAACAGATGACGGTGAACCTTAGAACAAAGACTTCCAATGTAAGGTAAATATTAACTTCTGATGCAAGCAATCAGTGGTGTCACACTGAGTTGAAAGTGATAATCTACAGACAGTTACTGCTAAACTTCACTGTTTTTGTTTTGTTTTGGGCAGGTTCTCATCTTGTAATTAAATACCATGACCAATGCAATTTATAAAAGAAAGCATTTAATGTGGGAGCTCACATTATCAGAGGGTCAAGGGCCCATGATGGTCAAGCAAAGGCATGCTGGCAGCAACAGCTGAGTGCTTACATCTTGCTGTGGAAATAGGAGGTATAGAAAGTGAACTGGGAATGGCAAGAGTCTTTTGAGACCTTAGAGTCCTTTCCTAGTGACACATATCCTCCAAGAAGTCCACAACTCTCATTTTTTCCCAAACAGTCCCAGCAACTGGAAACCAAGTACTCAAATATGTGAGCCTATGGGGGCCAGTGGGGCTGTTCTCATTCAAACCACCACAATGGGTAACTGGCTGGTCTAGAAGATACTATGTAAACCAGGCTGGCTTCAAATTCACGGAGATCTGTCTGTCGCTGCTTCCAATACTGAGATTAAACATGTGCACCACCTCACCTGGCTAAACTTTATTCTTTAAAGAATTTTTAAAAAAGATTTATTTATGTATATGAATGTTTTGCCTACTTATATGTATGCATAGGTGCTGAATGGGTGCCTGGTGCCTTTGGAGGCAAAAAGAGGGCATTAAATTTCTTAGACTGCAAATACAGATGGTTGTAAGCCACCATATGGGTGCTGAGAACCAAGTCTCTTAATGAGTGCTCTTAAGCCATCTCTCCAGCCCTTAAACTTTAATCTTTATGGCTAAATTAGACATGTTTTTCCGTGGCAATATTCATTAAATAGTCAAAATTTGTATTCTGTCAGCATTGGCCTTAGGAGCCATAGTTGAGAGGAAGTGGGACATCCATGAGATGGAATGCAGTGTTCTATCTTACCCTTGTTCTTGCTCCAAGCTTCAGTGACCTAGAGGAGAGTATTTTATAAGATATTGCACAAGTAATTAAGAAAAAGTCTCTCTTGATTTCTATTGATTTAAAAAGGTTAGGATTTGAAGGGTTAACTGCTATCCAGTGGGTAGTTATACATAGCCCAAATTATGAGTGTTATAATGGAAAATGCTTTACAAATAGAATGGAAATAAGATGTCTCCTCTTTTTTGCTTTTGTCTCATTTTTCTTTAATGTTTTGTCCTGTGACTTTGTTCCAAAACAAAAGATCAACCTAAAGCGTTTATCTGTATCACCTATACAACTCTTTCATTTTGTTAGGGCATGAAAATCTATATTAGTATTTTGTTAAAACAGCAACAGCAACTCTGTACAGATAAATTGATACTATAAAATAATAAACCCACATATTAATGCAAATATGTCCAATCAGTATCCCTTTAATAAGAAAATCTAGATATAAATACTTTAAAATGCAATATGAGATAGCCACTTCCATCACACTCTTCCCCCTTGGAGATTTTTTTATAATTCTGAAAGAGAAAAGTGACATGAATTTGTATGTTCTAGTGTATTAAAAGTTAAATCATGTAACCAGAGATTGTTGTTGTTTGTTTGTTAGATAGCATGCATAATTGACATACAGTAATCCAAAAGTATTTAATGAGAACATCCTGCTGATTTTTGCATATGTACAAAACTGTCTCCATAGTCAAGGTTAGTGTCTAAAGATGGCTATGCCCATGATAAGCTTTCCAACATCTATCTTCTCTTTCAATACCAAGAATTAGTTAGCAGTTTACTGTTTTCTCAATATTTTGGAAGTTTCTGCAGACTAGATTTTTACTTAAAATACAGTAATAAAACCATGGTTACAATATTCTTTTAACTTTAATATTTTTATATATCTTTTCAAAAATGTTTTATAGTTTTCCTACAGTGGTTTTATTTTTACTCATATTTTTGTTTATTTTGATTTTTTTTGTTTGCCTAAAGTAGCAACTGAAGGTCTTTGAGAACTTACTTTCTGATGAAGGGATCATTGCTCTAAATGTCTCATAGCATTTGTGTTGCATCCCTCAATTATTATATACTATGATTTTATTGCCACTTAATACAAATAATTTCAAATTTCTTTTTAACATTCATTTTTGATGAATCAGTTGTTTAGAAGTCTTTTATATCATAAATAATTTGGCATTTTCCAGAAGTAAATTTTTTAAATTTAATTTTAAATTTTATGCATATGAATGTTTTGCCTGAATGTATGTATGTGTATCATGTGCATGCATGCTTGGTGCCCTTGGAGGCCACAGAAGGCATCAAATCCTCTAGAATAGTGATTCTTAACCTGTGGGATGCAATGCCTTTGGGAATCAACAAACTCTTTCACCGGTTTGCTTAAGATTATTGGAAAACATAGATATTTACATTACAATTCATAACAGTAACAAAATTATAATTATGAAGTAACAACAAATAATTTTATTGTTGGGGTTGCCACAACATAAAATACTGTATTAAAGGATCACAGCATTAGGAAGGTTGAGTGTAGGCAGAGACCTCTCGTTCGTACCTGGCTTCCCAGACCTGAAATAATCACACTGAAACTTTATTAATTGTAATATTGTCTGGCCAATAGCTTAAATGTATTTCTAGCTAGCTCTTATATCCTAAACTAGCCAATCCCTATTAATCAGTGCATCACCACGGGGAGCAGATTTCATTGATTTTCTTTTTTGCTTCATTATAGATCTTTCTACTTTTTCACAAACATGGCCAGTTTTTCTTTTTGGAACACTAAAATTTTATTAAAATTTTTGTTTTTTTAAAAAGTATATACTATATATAATTATAAATTCACATATTATATATATATATATGTATATAATTTTTGTGAAATAGGTTCTTTTTTAGTTCTGGCTAGCCTGTAACGCATTATGTAGATCAGGCTATTCTCAAACTCATTGCTTCTGTTTGACAATCTAGGATTAAAGGCTTGTGCTTCCAAACTCTGCGTTTTTTTAACTTTTTTATTTTGTTTTGTTTTTGAGTCAGAATTTTTTCTGTGTAACAGTCCTGGCTGTCCTGGAACTGTTTGGTAGACCAGGCTGGCCTCGAACTCACTGAGATCCTCCTGCTTCTGCCTCCCAAGTGCTGGGATAAAAGGCGTGTGCTATCACTGCCCAGCTGTTTCTGACTTTTTGAGATAGGGTCTTGTTTTGTAGCTCAGGCTGGCCTTGAACTTGTGGCGATCTTCTGACTTGTCTCTCTAGAGTTTGAATTGCAGGTGTGAGCCACCACACACAGATTGGATTGATAATCTTTAAATGCATGCCAGATTTCGTGTATTTTTTCTTGTTAAGTGCTAGTTATTTTTTGGTTCCTATCATTTTTTTATATTCATAGGCTGTTCCCTTATATACATGTGCCAATAGTGTGCTACTGAGTGGCCAGGATAATTTTTTCATAAATCTGTGGGTTGTTTTGTTTTGTCTGCATGGCTTCCCTTTTTCTAGTACAGTTGTATGTACCATCTTTTACAAATCACTGTCCTTTGCTGCCTATTGTCCATTAGGTGGGAAATAATTTCTTGAATATTTACTCCTGGGCCAGGATAGGTGGCTTGGTATGCAAAGGCTAAGGCTGCCAAACAGGAAAAATCCCCAGGAATCAAGAGTTGGATTCCCAGATCCCACGTGTTAGAAGGGGAAAACCTGGTCCTGCAAGTTTTCCTTTGACCTCCATACATGTACTATTCCAAGAATATGCCCTTACTTATACACAGGCATATAACACAATAAATAGAATGTAATAAAATTTTGAAAATAAATGTTTTATGTATTTTTATTTTATTTTGAGTATGTGTGTTAGTTGTTTTATATGGTAAATCCTATAAAATTAGAAGTCAGAGACCTGGCTTTTAAACAGGCCTTTTAAACCTGCTTAATGAAATTAATTGAACTAGTTGAGATTTTTACCATTCTCTTCTACTTCTAAACTCGAGGCACTTTTGCTAAAAGTTAACCAAGCCCTTCTACCATTCTTGCTTAGACTCCAGCATAATCTTTGGAATTCACCTGAAAATTGGCAGCTCAACAATGTTCATACAGGCCTTTTGGCAGTCTTTCTTTTTGCTCACTAGATACTTGGCGATTATATTCTTTACCAAACTTGGGTTTATTCATACAAACTGTATACCTGTGTCTTTTTCCAGTTTTCAAAATGTTTTTCCTTCCAAATTGTTCTTCATTGGGTGATCTGATCGTATCTCTTCCTTTGTATTTGTTGATAGCAACACTCTCTTCTTGTAAAATAATCTTTTCTGGGTTTGCATATCAGTCTTTAGTTTCCTTATGCACAAGTAACACATTTCAAAGCTACTAGTAAATGCCCGAAGCAACAGATAGTGGTAAAACACACACACACACACACACACACGCACATGCACACGCACACGCACACGCACATGCACATACAAAGAATTTTTCTCCTACATATATGACTGTTATGAAGTTTGATTTACAGATTAAATTCAGTAGGGGCTAGAGAGATAGATGGCTTGGTGGTTTACAGTGTTTCGATTACCTGCACTCATGTGGCTATTCAGTCATCTGGAACTCTGGTTGCAGACATCCAGCACCCTTTTGTGGCCTAGTTTTTGTGACACTGGGTTTACATATGATGCACAGACATACATGCAGGCAAAACACTCATACACATTAAAAAAACCAACATATTAGGTACAGTAAGATTAATTAATAGTAAAATAGAATAATTATAATACCATACCTTACGTGAATATATTCTTTCTTGAAAGAGTCAAGGCAAATGTTGACATTTTGGGGCTGCAAAAACTTCCAGAAACTGTGGGAGGAAAAGTACAGATGGTGTGGGATTACTGCATAGCACAAAATCAGGACGTTAGTCCTGACAAGAATTTTCTAGTTTACCCTCTTTAGAAAGCATGTTTTGCTGTGCCCTATAATATTTGAGATGTTTTCATAATTGGTCTTTGTAAAGAACTCATATAAAACTCTGTAAGACTTCAAACATACTTCAGTTTGCTTAGATTATGTTGACTGTGTGGTTTTAAGCTAGAACATTCTCATTCATCATGCTGGCTGTGAGAAGAGAAGGCAGAAGAAAATCCAAATCACTGTTCAGTAAGAGGAAATGTTATGTTTATGCTGGATGGGTCATGTTGACATGGATTTTGGCAGAAAATTCCCTATCAGTTTGACAGGCTTTAGTACTGGTTAATGTACTTCCTGAGAACTTGCTGTGAAGTACTCAGTTACAGATGGGTGTTTCTGAAGTAACCCTTTCTGATTTGTTTTCATTTTCAGTATTTTCCTCATTAAAACTCTATAATTATTAAACCATAAAAGCTGTAGACGTTAGAAGACATTTTAGTTTTTTAGGTTAGATTACTTCATTTTGTTACAGATTTCCTTTTATGGGTTCTTGGTCAGTTTGATAAAAAAGACTTGAATAAACAATCCAAAAGGAAGAGCTAGAACCAATTTTAGCATCTGAAAAAAATATCAGGACTGTACGTTTGAGTAGCTGCATGGGGCGAAGGAAAGGGTCTTTTAGAGGAAAAGTATGGACCACCAAGGTGTGAGGATGAGCAAGTTTATGATTTGGGTCAGTATTCAAAGAAAAGGTAGAAAGGGATAAAAGGAAAAGTTATAGTTTTGATCTCGAAGTCAGAAAAGAAGTAGGCAAATGAGGCATCTTGGGAGAGGAGTGGGTGAGGCAGAGACAGAAAGACACAGAGACAGAGAAAGATGGAGACACTGAAAAACAGTGGGCTTGTATCCAAAAAGACACAGGGTTAAAGAAAAGTTACATTCTTCCTATTAGAACTTAGGAAAGGAAACAGGTTTGGCAGGTTTCACAAGCATCACTATGTATGTAGAGATGTCTAGGGTGTATAAGTACATATTTCATAGTTATTTCTTCTATCTTATTTACATGTCTTCAGGGGAGTGTTTTATTGACCAGATGATTGATAGGTTAAATTGGATTAATTCTTTTTTTTTAATTATTTTTTTTATTGAAGAAAAAAAGATTTCCGCCTCCTCCCAGCCTCCCATTTCCCTCCCCCTCCTCCCAACTCCTCTCCCCCTCCCCCCACTCCTTTTCCCCTCCCTCTCCAGTCTGAAGAGCAGTCAGGGTTCCCTGCTCTGTGAAAAGTCCAAAGTCCTCCCCGCTCCATCCTGGTCTAGGAAGGAGAACATCCAAACTGGCTAGGCTCCCACTAAGCCAGAACACGAAGTAGGATCAAGACCCAGTGCCATTGTCCTTGGCGTCTCATCAGCCCTCATTGTTCGCCATGTTCAGAGATTCCGGTTTTATTCCATGCTTTTTCAGTCACAGTCCAGCTGGCCTTGGTGAGCTCCCAATAGATCAGCTCCACTGTCACAGTGGGTGGGTGCAACCCTTGTGGTCCTGACTTCTTTGCTCATGTTCTCCCTCCTTCTGCTCCTCATTGGGACCTTGGGAGCTCAGTCCAGTGCTCCAGTGTGGGTCTCTGTCTCTATCTCCATCCATTGCCAGATGAAGGTTCTATGGTGATTAACCCAATTAAAAAATGGGGCACTGATCTGAACAGAGAATTCTCAATTGGATTAATTCTTATGGGAAGTGACTATAGTGTCTTTGTAATCTCGCAATGTTTTGGCTAGTTCCAGAATGTATCAAGAAGCCAAAACCAACCCCCCACAAAAGAATGTCATATTTCCACCCAATGTCAGAGCTAGAACTCAGATCTCTCTCTCTCTCTCTCTCTCTCTCTCTCTCTCTCTCTCTCTCTCTCTCTCTCTCTCTCTTTCTCTCTCTCTCTCTCTCTCTCTCTCTCTCTCTCTCTCTCTCTCTCTCTCTGTGTGTGTGTGTCTGTCTCTGTCTCTGTCTCTTTCTCTCTCCTGTTCAGACCAGGCTGTCCTCTAACTCACAGAGATCTTCCACCTGCCTCTACCTTTCAAATGCTAGAATTAAAGAGATGTGCCACTATGCCCAGCTTCTTCATTTTTTTTTGAAAAAAAAATACATGTAACAAAGTCCTTTGAAAATAAAGACAAAAACATTAAAAATCTATAAAATGTAGCCATGCCCTACTAGCTCTCCCTTTAGGTCCCCCCATCAAACCCCAGCTGACTCTATCTTCCTTTTGGTATTTTAAATCTTAAAGAGGGGCAATTATGATGCTTTCCTTTCTAGTTATTCCTTTTTCATTTTTTTATTTTTTTTCCTTTTTTCTTTTTGACAGGATTTCTCCGTGTTCCCCGGGCTGACCTGAAACTCCTTTATAGAACAAGCTGGCCTTGAACTCATAGAGCTGTGCTTTCTTCTCCCTTTTGAGTGCTAGGGCTAAAGGCACGGGCCACCATGTCTGGCGCTTCTCTTTCTTAAATATTGATCTTCAAGCAGGGATGTGGGGCTCAAAGGTGATTCTGAGGAAGGGGTCCATCCTTAGCGGTCTCCAAGCCTTCTACTTCCTATTTTGTTATCCAGGAACTTTACTGTGGTTTCAACCCTCCTGCTTTTCACTTAGCAAGGCCATTATGTTTATAGTTTTATGTTCTTGATGGAGTTAGTTAGGCTTCCTTATTGACTACCTCCAGAGTTTATGGTGAAATTGTCAAATCCTTGAGAGATGAAGTTAATGTACTTACTTTGTGTGTTGCTGAAACTATATTTAGGTAGATAACAACAGAAACTGGGAAGATTTTTAATTTTTATTTTAAGATTTATTATGTCCAATGTAATTTTCTTGTCATGCAATTTAAATAAATACAATATATATTTTTAATGCAAATCCAAACTTAAAATTCATCTTCCTTGCAGAGATTATTAGCATTTATTTCGCAGCATTTTCCGTCTATATTTTTCATGAAAGAAGGGCCAGGCTCTTGTGAAATGCTCCTGAGCATGTAGGTAATGCTCACTACACTATTTTGAAGTTTATGGTAGGTTTGTCAAGTGCTGAGAAATGAACACCTGGAAAGGTCTGTGTCAGAAAATAAAACCAACAACCGTTTTTACACAAGCTAGGTTCATAGGAAGTAATCTTTGGGGCATGTGACCTTTGTGCTCTATAGCCCTTGCTTGAATTCTGAAAGTTGCTATGTAAATGTTATAAGACGCTAGGGTGGGAACTTATATTAGTTTCCTTCTAAGCAACCAAGGAAACTTGTAATTATATTAGGGTGCTGATGTATTTCCATCTTTGCAGTGACAAGTTCCACCATACTCCGTAGTATTGTATTTGCTATTCATTTTGTGATGGTATGTTTTTGGCTGACGTGGTGTTGCATATAGGCCAGTGGGTGTTACACAAAGTAGTTTTACTTAACTTCTATGTGCCCATGTTTAGTAATCACAAATAGATGTAGTCCACACATTACAGGTTTATTATAGGAATCAAAAGCCCTAAGAACAACACCCGGTATACAGTACTTAGTGACTCTTAGTAGTAGTCACGCTGCTGGTTATTTCTTTAGGTCTAACTAACTCACCCCCCCCCCCATTTCAGCATACAAATTAAAAATCGATAGTATTCCCTGTTAGTTATTGCCCTTCAGAATTTGATAACAACACAGATCCTCATTTGTTTAGTCTCTCCCTTGCTTTATCTTCTCTTGTATACCTTCTTTTTTGATCCTTCTCCCTTCATCTCCTTGGTTCTCTTCCTTTGCTCCCCCATTTTTCTTCTATCCTTCACTATATTTATTTGACTTCTTGCATTGAAACTTGGCAGTAAGCGTGACAGGCAGGGTTTAAATAGCTATGTATTGTTTTATGGGTGAGACATTGAAGTATGCAGTCATGTACTTTTGAGGTAATGTGTCATTACTAATCAATAGACAATATTTAACCCAATTTATGGAGTATGTTCCAAAGTATAATACTCATTACTAACTTGAAATCCCTACTTTGTATTTGGAAATTATATATGTTAATAAATATCATAATCAAATGTGAACCAAGGTGTTGGGGGCGATAAAAGGTGTGTTTTGTGGTATTTACTGCCTCCTTAAAGCATGCTGTAGCTCACAAAAGTACTGGTCATAATCAGCTACTGGTGATTGATACCATGTCACTTAAATTATTAAGAAACTGCTACTTCTTCAAAATCAAGTGACGTGTTCCAAGTGGGTATTGTCAATGGCTTTAGGTCTACACGTAGTCTCATTTCTGCTTTTCACACAAAAAAATGCCTAACTTAGTACATTCAATTACAGTATTAAAAAGGGAAGAACACATGTAGTATTTTCTTACAATAAATGCTCACCACTTAAAGCTTAAGTAGGAGTGTTCTTATATGTTGTTCATGAAATTTGAGATCTTACAAGTTCAGTGGGTATGTGAAAATGCAGCGTCCTTTCAACTTAGTGGGTCAAATTTATACTTAAGCTCTTGAAGGAGTTCACCCTAAGTACTCTTGAGGCAGTTCTTATAAAGGCATTTAGATTCCAGGATATTTTCTTTTAATAGGAGGAGTACATTGCCCCATGTTTCTCATTTCAGGTACTCAAGGTTCTGGATTTGGACTGTGTCTCTCTGAACACTTGCACTGAAATAAGTGGCCAGTTGTTTTTCCTCTGACTTCTTGTAGAACATTGCTAGTGCAGCCAACCTTGCCTGTAGGGAAGGCAAGCATTTTTACAACCTGAGTCCAATTGTTTATTTTTTACAGAAAATGTTCAAAAGGAGATCATAACTGGAGCTCCTTTGCTTATGAATCTGCAGGTGTATCATAGGGGTGTATGTATGTTTGTTTTTGTGTGCATACACATGCACACTAAGTTGACCTGTGAATTTAACTATCATTTGAAAACTTTGGTTCTGTAGGAAAATACAGTGATATAAATAGCTGAACATCTCAGGGCTACAAACAGCCCATGTATGTTGAAGATCTCTGTAGTATTGATTATTGCTATTAAATTAGTCATTTTATATAGAATAAGCATAATATTATTAGAAAGTTGAATTTGTAATGGTGAGAAGTCAGTTTAGGTATTTTATAAAATTCTTGGCTATTCCTGTCCTGATGGCATATTAATTTGGGACCAAAACTCAAGATAACACAGCAAGAAAAATTCTGTAAATGTTGAAGCACATTTATATTTTCATTTTAGCACACTGACTGTAAATTATTCTGTCAGTTGTATGGCATTTAAGTTCAACTTTCTAATTCCTAATTGGCTAAACTGTTATCAATCCAAATTATTCAGTATTGAAGGACATAGGAAAGTCTACAGAAGCTATTAAAATAAGTTTAGAACTACTCAAGCTTTTTCTGGAGAAATCAGGATTTCTCTTGTGTTAAAAAAGGTTACACACAGAGAGACACAGAGAGTACTATTAGCAAGTTTAATAGTTTGGTGTGACTGAAGTGCTGGGTGCAAATATATGATACACATCCTGTGTAAGAGGTTTCTTTTACTAGTTGAAATTCTTTGTTGGCACCAGTAAAGTTCAAGAATTATAGAAGAGGTTAATAGCATCTTCATATTTGCTGGCTTTATACAAACTATGATCAATATATTGATAAACAAGCACCACTGTTGTTCTAATGTCTAGGGGAAAAGGAGTATGTTTTCAGCCTAAAAATCTTTGCACTAAAGCATTTAAGTGATTCACAACATTTAAAATACTTGAGTCATTTGCTTTGTTCTGTAAATGTGCAAGTGTTATCGCTTTAGTTCTGAAGGTTTTCAGACAAAGCGATGTGCAGGTCATTGCTTTTTATTTTGTAATGAAACAGTGACTACACTACATATAATGCTTTCAAAGCCTGGTATAGTTGCTGCTCTGTTAACTGTTGTTATCTTTCCATATGCAAAGTTATCCACATTTGCGAAGAGTTCATTTTAACAAGCACAAGTTTAGAAGAAATGTGTGGCCTGTATGAATAAACACTAATTTAGTTGTTGTTTGCCTAATATAATAACATGTCCAAAGTGAAAACTACCTGTTAATTCTTTATGATGGAATTTGTAAATCATAGTAGTATAAGTGGCATTTTTGGTGTTTTCAGTTTATTTTGACAGTTTCTCTTGCTTGCTCAAAAGTGAATGCCTAAAGCATATTAAAACTGAATTAAAAACTGAAAATAAATACAGAGCTAAGTCTCCCTGTTAGAGGAATGCATTTACAAAGCTACCACTACTGAACAAAAAAAATCTGAAGCCTGTCTTGAGAAAAATTAAATTTAAACAATTTTGTACATTTTTAAAATACTGAATTCTGTATTTTAAGCCTTCTGAAAATTGAATTATTTTTGGCTACTACCATATCATCATATTTTCCTCAAGATTTTTAGTTTTAAAATATTTGTCAATGTATTATTCTAAGGTTGATTTTATAAGATGCTTTTTAAAAATTTTCTTGTGTGAGTCTAAAAAAGCTGCCTGGCTTTCTCAGGACCAAAGCTTTTCTGCCTTTACATGGAAACCATGGCTTTGTGTTGCGTCTTTGAATTCGTGTTTCCCAAGAGCTGAAAACCTGAACTAAACAAACAGACTTTTAGATTTGACTCATTCCTGAATTGTGGATTGTTAAGAAGTTCAGAAATATCAGCTAAAAGTACAGGTAATGTCATTAACTAAAACTGTTGGTTGAATTTTATGCATTTTTCCTATAAAATTAGGTTTAGTAATAACATTTAAAATTCAGGTGTAATTTTCAGTTTCAGGCAATTTATACTCTTGAAGCTTTAAAGGAGTGAATCATTTTGTTTTGTCAGATTAATTTTTCAGCTGCATCGGAAAAATAAATGATGTGGTTATTTATAAAAGCTGCTTGAAGTAGATGCATGGCAAGTCATTGTAAGGTGAAGTATCTAGTAGTAGTAATCATAGCCATTTAGAGGTTATTTGTGTGTTGTAAAGATAGTAATCACAACAGCATATATTTAAATTACTCTATTTAATACAAACAACAATCATATGTCTGGGTACATTGCTTCAATAACAAGGGTAATTTTAAACAAAATTACATATACTAAGAGCTTTCTCTGTTCCAATTGCTACCACCTAATCTATGTTCTTATCATAACAATTGGATTTCTTTTTTCTTCTGTCACTCCTCTTTTTCCCAGCCACAGTTCCATCAATCATTACAAATCTGGATGCTCACTCTATGCTAGACACTGTTTAAAATCTTCAAAGATGTAGCAGGAACAAAGAAGGATAAGACCTAGTCCTGAGTTTGGGTGTGGTTGTGTATGCTTGCAAATCCGGAACTGGACAGTGAGGCAAGAGGATTGACAGTTCGAGGCTAGCTTGAGCTGCACAGAAGACTTTGAAAACAATTAACAACACAAAAAGGAATGGAGAGAGATACGGGCAGAGAGGTGGAGGAGAGATTCTTAGTCCTGACCATTTTTGAGTTTCTAGTATAGCAAGGAAGACAATTAAAAATAATTGTAATCTGATAATTATAAACGGGGGAGGCCAGCAACCATGGGTTACTCACTACAAGAGAACAGTAACCTTAGCTAAGAGCAGAAAGGATAAATGGGAGATGGCCAAGTAAAGAAGAAAGAATGGTGAGGTGAAATACGCACTGTAAGGCTATCTAAGTGGCCAAAGAAAGACCAAGACTGGCAAACAAACTCAAGCCTTAACCAGGAGTGTTATACTGACCCATACTGTTTACCAAAGGCTTCGGAATGAGATAGAGGTTTCAGAGCATGGGACTTTAATCATATGACTTCAACACTAATTACAAATGCTAATGCAAAATAAAATAATTCTCCATAGCATTATTGTGGGGGTTAAAATGAGGCAACATATATAGGGTTCTTATCGTAGTGCTAAGTAGAGGGTTGCTTTTACATATATAGGTATAGCACGGATTTCATTTGGTTTTAATAATAAAAACTTGGGAGTTGAACTCACAGAGAACCATATGCCTTTGCTTCCCTAGTGCTGGGATTAGAGGCGTATGGCAACATGGCCTGGCCTCAATGGCTAAGTAGTGGCTAGATTTGTACTCATAGCATAAACAAAATATCAGCACTTATAGAAAAGACCAAACTTGCTAATTATTGCAAGTTTATTTTGAGCTTTTGAGTCTTTCTTCAGTCAGTCATGAATTTCATGGGGCCACAACCATTTTCTGAATTTCTAAAACCTGTAAACAATGAAAACAACCTTTTATAATTTGGTCATATAACTTGGCCTACTTAAGTCTGTGTGTAGACTTTATTTAACCTGTTTGATAGAACATCTGGTTTTATTACTGAACTCAAATGTAATTCAGTATGCTACTGTGAATATTCCTGAATTTATTTTGTTATTTGTTGTATATGTAACCCTGTTTCTCAAATTTGAATTACTTGGAATTCTAAAACGTATCTGGTTTCAAAAGTTCCAGAGAAGATTGTGGATCCATGCTATCCAAATTCAGCATTTTGAAAACATCACTGCTTTACCTGCAAAGGATGCTCAATCATACCTCAAGGACATGTGCTCAACTATGTTCACAGCAGCATTGTTTGTCATAGCCAGAACTGAAAACAACCTAAATGCCCACTGACCAAAGAATGGATAAAGAAAATGTGGTACATTTACACAATGGAGTACTACACAGCAGAAAAAATAATGACATCTTGAAATTTGCAGTCAAATGGATGGAGCTAGAAAACATCATATTGAGTGAGGTAACCCAGACCCAGAAAGACAATTATCATATGAATTCACCCTTTTAGACATAAAGCAAAGAAAAACCAGCCTACAATTCACAATCCCAGAGAACCTTGACAACAATGAGGACCCTAAGAGAGACTTACATGGATCTAATCTACATGGGAAGTAGTAAAAGACAGGATCTCCTTAGTAAATTGGGAGGAAGGGGATCATGGGAGAGGGTAGCAGAGGAGGGGAGAGGAAGGGAGGAGAGCAGAGAAAAATGTATAGCTCAATAAAATAAATTAAACAACCCCCCCCCCATTTCCTTCTGTGAATCTGGAAGTTCTTAGGACCCCCAGAGGTCGGCAGATATGTAGATTACCCCTTGTGGATTTCAAGAGTTACTCTACTGACCACAGCCTGCATCTTGAAAATGTAATGCTCTTCCTCTTGAATCTTCTGTTTCCCAAGGCCTCTCCTCCCAACTTCCCCGAAGCATAGAGTGCTGGCTCCTCTATCTGACTTCCTTCCTTCTTTCCCTCTTCATGGATATTATTCCTATCAAGGGATTAGTGTGCAATTCTTTTTTTTTTGTAAGTCGGGGAATAATTTTTTTATTGATTTTTTATTGAACTCTACATTTTTCTCTGCTACCCTTAGAGTGCAATTCTTAGCAGAGTTTCTCAACCAAGTTCCACTTCAGAAATAGTTAAATCATTTCTTCTCTGAATTCTTTTTGTACTTAAAAGAATTTGTCCACCAAATACTTGAACAAGTATTAGGTACCAGTGGTTGTTCAAGTGTTAATGATTAGAAAGCTAATAAGACCCTTGAAATCTCTGCTGGAAGGGGACTTGTTTTCTAGAACATGTAGATAGTGAACAAGGTCTTACAGATAGTGGGCAATGTTGTTTTTATAGGAGAGGATAATGTGGTAGAGGAGGAGAAACTACGGACCTTCAGTATTTCATTATTGACTTGTTTTTATGTGGTTAATTTTCACTTCTGGTTGGATTGCACATGCCGTCAGGGAGGAATCATGCCTTATATTTCTATATACCATAAAGTGCTGGTTGTTTTTTAAAATATTTTTTTATTTATTATGTATACAGCATTCCTTCCATGTATGCGTGCAGGCCAGAAGAGGGCACCAGACCCCATTACAGATGGTTGTGAGCCACCATATGGTTGCTGGGAATTGAACTCAGGACCTTTGGGAGAGCAGGCAATGCTCTTAACCTCTGAGCCATCTCTCCAGCCCCAAAGTGCTAGTTGTTTAACAATGGGTACTTGCTTAATACTTGCTTAATTCATTCATACATTGGTTAACAGAGAAGGTAAAATTTTACTTATTAATCATCAGTCTCCATTTGGCTAACTCATTGATCCAAGTATAATGTAACATATTAATTACTGCATTGAAATATTGAAATACCTGTAATTATTTAAGGTTAGATTTTCTATTCCTATTTTTTTTAATTCGTAGTTCAAGAAGGAAAAAACTTTCATGTTAAATTCTTCCTCCTATCTCAGATGATTTAATACAAAGCAAACCAATTAATTTCTGTGCCTGTAGAAGAAGCTCTTACTATAAAAAGCTTGATATTCCCACAATTGTTTTTATTTAATTCAGATATTAAGTAGCTTTCACCACCTCATTATTAGGAACTGTTGTTGAACATCTAAGTGGCCAGCATACATATCCTGAGCATGTCCTAAGGTGGATCATGCTTATTAAATGGAAGAGACTGTTGGACTCCCATACCATAGTTGACTATCCTGATGTTCAAGTTTATGGTGGTACAGTTCATTTCATATTGAGCTTATATCTTGTTAGGACAGTCTAACAAAACTAATTTCATATAGTACCAGTTGTTTGCTTCATGAGGAAAACTGAAGCCCTGAACTTTGATGTTATTTGATCTCTTGTATAAATATTTTATTCCTTTACATCGAAAGAACAGCTTGAGAAGAAGATCCCAGAAGGAATGTTTTTTTGTCAGAACAATGGCAGAAAGAATTTTGACTTGTAGTAGCAAAAACTTGGTGGCTTAGAGTTTGAGGCTTCAACTTGTCAATATTTCTGAGATGGTGTACTTAATGTTACAAAATTATAAGCAAATTTTTTCTACTTAAATGATAAAATGGACAGTTATAGATGTTAACCAGCGAAGTAAGGAGGATAATTGGAATTTTATTTATTTATTTATTTATTTTATTTTTTTGTTTTTCGAGACAGGGTTTCTCTGTGGCTTTGGAGCCTGTCCTGGAACTAGCTCTGTAGACCAGGCTGGTCTTGAACTCACAGAGATCCGCCTGCCTCTGCCTCCCGAGTGCTGGGATTAAAGGCGTGCGCCACCACCGCCCGGCGGATAATTGGAATTTCGTCTCAATAAGTTCATCTTCTCATCTTTTAGTGTTTTGGCCTTTGGAAACAGGTCCATGTCTCTTTAAATTTGCAGTGCTTAGCATGCTGCCAGTTTGTCTAGCAACTATTCATAAATGCTAATTGTGATGGAGGACAATATTGCCTAAGATAATGTATTTCTGTTGGAAAATGACCCTTATGTTAAAAAGGAGATGAAAGAATGATTTTGGGTAATTTTAAATACAGGTAGTAAATATTTCCTTTACTGGTATTGAAAGCTAAAATTTGTTCTCCCGTCATCCTAGAAGCAAACTTCTATGTTGAACTTGCTTCTAAAAATCAGATTGTAATTTTCTTGCTGAAATAAATAGAACAGAGAGCCACTAAACTAACACAAAATCTCTATGTAGGATTCCAGTGATTGCTTAAAATGTTGATTTTGATTACTAGGTGTTTAGATGACTTGAACTTATTTTGATTGGGCATGCTAGCTCTGAAAGTTCAGAGTATAACATCTGAAAAGTAGAAAGACAGAATTTCTTCCTTATATGACTGCTGCTAATCTGAATAGGTAGGTATTGTGTAGACATGACTTGTAGAGGAATCATAGTGGATTTTGACTCCCTTGCTTCACTTCCTCAAGGTCTTTCTAACTTGGAAAGTATGTTCAGGCTATACTGCACTGCTTCATCGGATCTCCCACAGCACTCCCTGTTTCCCCATGTTTTTGGTGATTATTCTTTCAATCCTCTGATCTCTAACTAAACTGGAACCTATATAGTAGATGCCCAAATATTTGTTTTATTGATCTGAATGTGTCTTTCTGTGTCCCATTGCCCTGGTCTGTTGGGGAGCAAGATCCTTAAAGCTGGGTGAATAATTGACCATTCATCTTTGTTGTAATGGCCAACTTATTGATTTTCTTTAAAGGAGAAGAAAGTTGTCAAATACAGTGATTGAGTTTTTGAGTTGACAACAAGACTTTTGAATTACATCCAATTTAGTTGCCCAATTTCTGCGGTGCTAGACTAATTGCACAATGTTTATAAAGCATTGTATTTCCATGTAACATTAGCCATGAGAGAGTTGACTCTTTACATCTTGCTGCTTTTGTTAATTTCTGCCTGATTGAGAAAATTAAAACTTAATTTTCTTACAATAATGATCTTTTGCATTGCAATCAGAACTTCTGCATTAGAGTTTATATATAAGTCCACCAGTTCTCTTATTCTTAAGGGGTTGAGATTCTAGAGCAATACTTTTATAATTAGGTAATACTATATAATACTGCGCTGTTATATTTAATATAGCTCATCATAAATGAAGTTTAATAAACTCTGATTGCTTGACTAATGCATAGTTTGATTGCTTCTTCAGAGTTGAATTTAATGAAAATATATGGTCACTATACTTATTGATGTAATATGCCCCCACTGTAATGACCATTATCTTTAGATTTGCATAATAAAAACTTACCAAAATGACTTTAATCAGTGCTTTTAATTCAAGGCTGTGATTCCAATTTTGGGGGTCACTTTTATCTTTTGGTTTTTTTTTAGTTGAGTCCATGTATATGTTTATTTCTATAGTGTGTACAAAGGAGTAAGAGCCATGTTTACTTCCATGTGGTTTGAGGGAAAGATATTTACATCTATATAAATAAAATTCAGAAAATATTTGAGAACTTTTCCTTAAAGGGCATTTAGAAATGAAATGATGTTTATCTATTCATTTTAAAACACTGTTTTTCTGTTCTGAGGACCTAACTCATGGTTTCTCATGCATGCTTGGTGAATGCTCAACCCTTGCACTATAATACAGACAGGGTTTCTTTGTGTAGCTCTGGCTGTCCTAAAACTTTGCTATGTAGATCAGGCTCGCCTTAACCTCAGAGATCCACCTGCTTCTGCCTCCCCAGAATGAGGTAGATTAAAGACTGGGGTTAATTAATCCCAGATTAAAGTTTCTGGGATTAAAGGTGTACACTACCATGCTCAGTTGTATGAAAGTGTACTTTAATGCAGAAATTTTGAAGTATGTTTTAAAGATCAGTTCATATGAACGTGAGTGATTTAATCTTTCTCCAAAGCAGTTAATTACAATTTTGAACTGCCTCTTTGGTGCCATTTTGTTACTGTAATGGATTGCTTTTGTACATTTCATTTTCACTGACATTCAGTCATGTGGCAGAAAGTATTTATTTTCTGTTGATGGTAATTTAATTGTGACTTATATTATGATTTTTAGTACATTTCTAGTATACAGTGTCCACAAATCAGTTTCTGAAACTCAGTCTCTAAACTGCTAAAGATTTTCCTTTTCAGCATATCATGGTCATTTTTTCTCTCAAACAATTTTAAAGAAATATGAAATATGGTATTTGTGGCATAAAATTATAAATATTTTTTAAATTTTTATGTGCATATTATGTATGTGTTTGTATGAATGTCTAATGTATGTGTACATGTGCCTGCAGGATCAGAAAAGGTGTTGGGTCTTCTGAAGCTGGAGTTAGAGTAGTTATGAGTCACCTGATGTAGGAGCTGGGTACTGAACTTGGATCTTCTACAAGAGTAGTATGTACTTGAAACTGCTGAGCCATTTTTCTAGCTCCTGAAAACATTTTAGCAAGAGAAATGTATTAGGAAATAGCCAAATTATAGTAAATGTTCACATTTATATAGAATGTATGTTCCATAGTGGAAATAAATTATAAATCAAGATAGCAGAGTGTTTTTATGGCTCTCTATCATAAGTAATTGGGATAATTTTTTTACATGCATATAGTTTGCTTTGTGCCTTGGGGTGCTGTATCATTCTTGAAAATAAGTATTAGGGAAAAAATTCTTCAAGAATAAAATGGAACTCAGACATGATCAAGTTTTATTTTCAACCAGAGTTCCACATTTTGTTTGTCAATAGTCAAATTTTAAATTTAAGAGGTGCTAGAAATAGAAATATACCTAAAATGGACATTCCAGGTCAAGGGATCTGCAAAGCTATAAACAGGACATCGTACGACATGCAGTAGGTTTCAGTTTTTGTTTTATGTAGTACAAGGGTCAAGAGGGAAGAAGTAGAAGGTGGCCTGGGGCCAAGTCATACAGAGCTTGAATGCCTTTGGGTTATTAGTCCTTACAGTACCATGAGGCATTAAATATTTATGAAAGGGAATATGAGAGCCATTCATAATCATTATTGTGTTGTAGTGTACCAAACATTGTTTTTGGCATCAGAAACACAGCCCAAAACCAGACAGAAAAATTCCTATCCTTATATAGCCCATATTATAGGAAATAGAACAGATGTAAATGGTTGGGGCTATAGCTCAGTGGAAGAGTGATTGCTTAACATGTACAAGGCCACAGGTTACATCCCCAGCACTAGAGAAAATAAAGAAAAGCCAACAGACACGAACAATAGATTATAGATGAGCATATTAAATTTTACTTGAAGAAGGAAATAAAATCAGGAGTATGGGGATTAGGCTCACATTATTACTAGAACAGTATTTTCAGAGTAAGCCTTACTGAGAAAAAACATTGCTAGGGGATTAAGGAATAAGTGGTACAGATAACAGAAATGAATGTTGCAGGCAGAGGGAAGAGTGGATTCCTGTGGGTGATTGCTTTTCTTGGGAGCAGTGAGGTGGTTGGTGTGAATGGAGCTAGTTGAATGGAGGGGAAGCAGTAAGAAATGAGGTCAGGAACTTGTAGTCATTGTAATGAATTTGAGTTGCACTGGAAGGGAAAATAGAGTCATTGCAGGTTTGAGTAGGGGGGTGACATGGTTTTGGTTTTCACAGTGTTACTTTGTCCCTTTTAAAACTCACTGTAAGAGAACAAAGCTAGAATAAGGGAGACAAAATAGGAGGTTGCTAGGAAAATCTGGGTAAGAGCTGATGGTGGCTTGAGGTAGAGCTTTGGTGTGTGTGTGTGTGTGTGTGTGTGTGTGTGTGTGTGTATGTATGTATGTATGTATATATGTATGTGTGTGGTTACCGAACAGTTAGTCTTTAGGCTATTTATTGGAAATGAATACTGACGTATTGTAGAAGTCTTAAGCATAGACAAATGGAATGCAGTGGTACCATTAGCATAAATGGTACACTCTTACTTGTAAAATGAGAACTTTTGCTAAGACTATCTTAAATTCCACTGAACTCTAACTGTTCACATTATGTGGCTTATTGTGAACAAAAAGAATGCTACTTCGAAAATACAGAATTGTTAGAAGATTCCAGACTCTTCCTGTAAAGCCACGTGAAAAGATAACTAGCATTTCTAGTTTTCTTCTGTTTGTCTCCACTGATTAAATTGTCAACATGTGTTCAGTTGAGATACAGATTTGAAGCATTTGTGACATACATGTACCTTAACCTATGGAATTTGACTGAAATAAATCATTTTTCTCCTAATTTATATTCTTGCATTAGAGATATAGATGTTTCCAATCATAGCTTTATAACCCCGAAGGAGAAGAAAAGGAAAGCGGAAGTTGCTTAAAGACTTATGTAATCTATCTCAAAAATCCAGGTGGACAGGCTCATGTCAGATGTTAGCAGGGTCACTTTAGGTCTGTAATTGCGCTTTACAAGAAATCAAGTCCATTACCGTGCATGAAAGTTTTCTGTAACCCACCACAGAAACTCAAGAGAAAATAGTTGGTGGAGAAAGTTCTAAGGTGAATTAATCGTTTAAATATTTCTTTAGTTTTGACATAAATAATCCCCATTTTATCTTTTGTGTCTGTGTATGATTCGTTTGCGTATGTAGGGGAGCATATACATGTATGTGTGTATATATGTGTGTGGGCACATACATATGTGTATGTATATGGGCAGATGCCTGTGTCTGTGTGTGTATGGAGTGTGTGTATACATGTGTTCCAGAGCATGTACATGGCTGAGTGGAGGTCAGAGGACAACATTGGGTGTTTCTGGGTCCTCATCTCTTTATCTTGTTTGAGACAGGGCCTCTTTGTTGTTACTTGCTACATAGTTAGTTGGCCCACTAGCCACTGCCTCTCATTTTATTGTCAAAGTCCTGGGATTATAGATGTACAGTACTGTACCTGGCTTAATGTTGGTTTCAACCTTAGGTTTTCACATTTGTTCAGTGAGCACTTTACCTACTAAGCCATCTTGCAAGCCCCTCTATTCTTTTTCTGAGGTAATAAAGATTGGTTGTGGTTTGTGATGATTTAATAAAGGGATTAGAAGTTTAAATTCCTGAGGAAATCAAAGAATTCAAAGTATGGAAAAGATCTTTGTATGCACTAGTACATTTGCTACAACCGTTCTAGGGAAGGATTATCTTTAATAGCACAGGGAGGATAGTAGTCATTGTAGGAAATTTCCTGACATTTTGAGACCAAGCAGTTTTGACTTACTGAAAACTCACAATGGAATTCTTTGCAATGAAAACACTGTATTTTACTTAGTAAAAACACACGCCAACATCCATGATCATGTTAAATATGCTTTATTCAGCTTCTGTAAGGAACACGATTGTGAAACAAGTCAGAAGAGCTAAATTCAAATTCTAACCATTGTGGAATAGTTCTATCTTAAATATGTAATAAATGACATTTCAGTGTACTGTCATGTGCTACATGAGAGTCTGAATCAGAGATGGGTGTCCACATATGATGGGGATCCTGTAATAGTGTATCATCTAATGACATCCTGGTGTTCTTGAGTATGCTCTGTGATGTTTACCTAATGATGTAGTCACTTACTGTGCACTTCTTGAAGCATATCATTGTCATGAAGTGATGTATGGCTGAACTTATATAGTGAGATCTAGAATTCATATTGTTTGTATGCTATTGTAAGATTTTGAAATACCTTTTGGATCCTGAGGCTCATTGAATTGTTTACAACCAAGCCTTATTTTGTAATTCATATGTATGTATGTGTATATATATATATATGTATATATATATATATATATAATTTTGTAATGGTTGTATTATGTGAATGTTGAACTTTGTAAAAAATTTTTTGGAAATATAGTCTGGTAAAAGATGAGAATCATCCAATTCCTTCAGATAACTGTTGTTCGATCTATGAATTTCTCTTTTCTGACTGGTATTTTGTTTGTTTTCTTTTGGTTTTAATAGAACATTCAAATAAAAACTTTGGCAGATGATGTGGTAAGGTGGTGTGAGCAGCATGTTATTGCATTGCTTATGCATGCTACATTTTCACTTACAAAAGTGGACATTAAAACATTTATATATGCAACGCAGAAAGTGACCGGATGTTTAGAAAATAGAATAATTACCAATAGAGTAATTTTTCCTTTTTCACATATTAACATAAACAATAGTAGCCAGGCACTGTGGTGCATACCTGTGATTCTAGCATTCCAGATGCTGAAGGAGGATTATTGCAAATTGGACGTCAGCCTGGTGTACATAGGGAGTTACAGGTTAGCCAGGGCTATGTAGTGCCTCACCCTTCCTCAATAAAAAGAAACACTGCCCCAAACTTACATAAACAGTTGGGTCATATCCCAACTAAATTATATTTTTACCATTGTAATATATAACAAAACAATATTTTAAAGTTTGGTGCAATAAATGTGGACCCAAGAAAACATGGACATTTTCTCTTTTGATATTTAAATAAATTGTGAATACATTAAATAACGATAGTAAAGGAAAATATTTCCAAATGAAAAAGAAATTAAGTTCATTATCTTAATCAGATATGTGCTATTGAATTTCAAAAGCTTATTTATTTTCAAGCTCAGACTACAGTAGTAATTCTTATTAAAAGTTATAAGTTAGTAATGAAATGCATGCTTTATGCCTAAACTTTCTTGAATAGTATTTTACACAGTTTTGTTTTTTTGCAAGTTACCTATCTACAAAAAATGTAAAATAATGTTACTGCTCTTGGAAGATGAAAGTATGCAGCTTGACTTCATCTTTTTACCAAAATATAGCTGAAATAAAAAGCCATTTTTTTGTATTAAAATGAAGGTTGTAGAAATATCAAATCTACATGTTAGTAATGCTGACACTCAGTATAAAAAGCTTGGATTGTATGGCTATTTTTAAGTGATATGAAGTGAATGGAGAAGAGATATGTTAACTTAATGGATAATTGCATATTTAAATGCTTTCATGTCCACCATATCTTCCAGTAACAGTTGACTCAGTTTATTTGGGATTACTAAAATTGTTTTTCTTGAGTTGTGTAAAGATACTACCTTTCTAAACCAACTTCACTGCCCTCAAGGAATTAATTAAAAGAAAGTTTAATAATGCAGCTTAAATAATTTTACAGAAATAATTGTAATGTGAAAACTGACATCAGAACCAGGGACTCATGTGTTTAAGTGAGTCAGCCTTTTCTGTGAATTGAGGGAGTTGGTTTAGATGCTATTTCAATGTTTTCTTCTCAGCTCTAAAGTGTCGTGGTTTCTATGATCTCTCTGTAAGCAACCATATACTCAAATAATTTTTGTAATCCTAACTAAGCTGCTTAAAACTGGTTTCTTCAAAGTGTACATTATGGTTAAAAACATTATTTCAATCAATAAAACAAAGAATATATTCTCTTAGAGGTCTACAAAATTTTACCTAAACTGTAGTAATATCTACTATGTATTTGTATTCTTAAGGTTATTTGAAAGAACTGTGGTAACATGGCAGTGCACATTCACTGTCCTCATTGCTAACATGTCTGCTTGCTTAATGTGACCTGATGGTATTGCATGTGCTTCCTAACAGACACCAGAATAAAACTGATTTGCCTTCAGTTTTATGAATACTACTAATGTTTAATGTCAAATATTTGGTGGTTTTTAAGTCAAATGGTCTGTTGACGTGTAGCCAAAGTCCTTGACTCATCTGATATGAAAGAGCAAGCTAATTGTTAGAGATTGTACATGGTATCAGTGGTTTAAAAGAAATACCCATAAAGTCGTGAGTTTAGCAGAATAATATTTGCATGAGGAAGATATTTCTGTTTACATTTTCAACAAATGGACTGAGTGCTTTAGCTTTCATTCACTTTCTAATGGTGCCAAATATTAGGGAGGGTAAAAGTTGAGGAGTACAGCAATAACAGTAACTAATAGCATCAACACACAACAATTGTATTTTGTTCTGTCAGTGACCCTGTAATGTAAAGAGGAAACAGAGAGAAAGTGATTTCCCAACAACTGATTCAGAGATCCTGTTTTTCCCCCCCATTTTGGAATTGAACTCTCTGTGTCTGTCTTCAGACTCCATACTATTCAGTTGAGTTAACTGCTACACTGACAGGCATTCATGTACACTTGTTACAGGTTTTGCCGTGTGCAGAAGAAAACCATTACCCCAAACTTCCCTTTTAGTTGCCATGAGTAGCTGTTTTCTTTTTCTCTTTCCATAGCATGAAGTTGGCACTAAAGACCCATTCTCCCAGAAACAACCACCACAAGATTTTGATTCAAAGTGTCTATTCACTTACTTCCTGTGCAAAACAGAAATGACAAGTGGCTACGTTTTACTTTTGAGGCATGTTTTTTTCACCCCCAGACTTCTGAAGCTTAATAACAACTTGAAGGCTGCAAAATAGTTCAATCTCTAACTGGAGCTTGCTGCTTACAATAGTGTTTTGTCAAGAGACAATAATAATATATATTATACTAAGTGCCATTTTGATGCTTCCATTCTTCATGTTCCTGGCTCCTGATCTTTTTCTTAGGGCTTTTATTTATTTTTTTCTGTTTGCAGCGTGACCGAATTACAAGTTTCAGAAAATCTACCGTCAAAAAAGAAAAACCTCTTATTCAACATCCTATTGATTCTCAAGCCGTGATGAGTGAGTTTCCAGCGGCTCAGCCATTATATGATGAACGATTTCAGAATTTGTCTGAAAAGGAAGTTCTGGACCTCTTTGAGAAAATGATGGTGAGTTTGACCTCTAATTTCATTGTCATTTTAAACTATGTGTGTCTAGAATAGCACTGCATTTTTAATAGGGATGCTTGTGGTGGACTGTTTATGTCATATAAAGGACAGAACCAACTCTTATTGGCAAAACAGAAGTTTTTCTAAGAATATCTGGATTTGCTTGTTTATTTATTTTCTAGAATGCCTATCTTTTCTAGCCAAAGGGTCTAAAATCAGAGACAGATTTATTTCTTTTTGTTTTCTAGTATTTTGTAGTTTGTGGCACTCCAAATGAACTTTTCAGTTAACTTATTCCTGTGCTTGTTGGCCCAAAGCAAAGTGAGCCCAAGTCTACAAGGTCTGTTGAGTATAGGAAAAACAGTTGAGAGGGCAGAGTGTAAAATAACAACAAAATGCTAATTGGAATCAAGGAATTAATTCATTCTATTTTCTCATATTAGCAACAGTCATACAATTTACATTTTGTAGGGTGTTTCTTTTTTTGTGTGTGTGGTCTAAATTAGTTCTAAAATAATGAATATAATATTTGGTTTATTCAACTCTTTATGACTGGAAAAGGGATAAATGAAGCATTGGGCCATCTCACATTGGTTAGCTTGACCAGAACTCTTTTAGAGATTCCAAAACATGATTTGTTAATTTAGCACTCATCTTACACATCAACATACGTTTAATATGAAGAATGCAATAACATTTGTAGCTTGCCTGCCTTTGTCATACAAGCCCTATTTCATCTTAAATTATTAATATTTCTCAGTCACTCAATTGTTCCTGTTTTCTATTCCATAGTCCTGTCTTAATTGCCCAAAATGATGACAATAACAAACCCAGGAACATTCTTTGTTATTGTCATGCTAGTAACACTTTGTCTTTTTCAGTCTTCTCTCTTTCACTCAAACTTAATGTTTCTAGCTTTAAGTTGCTGATCAGTTTAGCTAGTACTTTTGTAACATTGATAATGTCATCAACATAAAAATATTAGATATTTGTATATTAACAACAAAATGTCTTTATATCCAGTGGTGTGGCTACTGGATTATGCTATTTACCATTTTAATGATAACTATATTCTTTTCTATAATGACAGCGCTAATTTAGATTCCCATCATCAACACAATGAGTCTTCTTGTTTCCATATCAGTGCTATAGAGGGTGAAGGAGGAGGATCATGGTTAAGAAGCTAACCTGTATTACATAGAGACATCCTATCTTAATCCATCTAGAAAAGTTACAGAAATCTATTATATAAGATAATGACTATAATTAATAATATTATTGAAAATAAATGCAAATGTAAAAAGTACTCTCAGCACAATTATTTGAAATAGTATATATTAATGAGCTATATTGAGTCACTGAATAATGTGTGTTTCACACAATAAATACAGTTCTATATTGATTAAAAAACTTATAAATAGCAAATAAATGTAAGTGAATTTATTCAGTGAGTACATATAGTGAATATGTCTTATAAACATTTGTAACATATTTTCCTTTATTAGGTAAACCCTGATGATTGTTCAGTTGCCAACATTTCTTATCAGTTTACTACCTTGTTTCGCTGTCTTAATCACTGATAACAGGAAAACAGAAACACTGATATGTGTGTGAATATCCTTTATAAACTAAACACACTACTTTAAAATAATAGTATAAATGTATCAGGAATAACCTTTGTGAAAAACATGCTTTAATTAAAAGTTAAACAAGATAAATGAGAGAGTTTAAAAGGATTATATCTATTCTTTTAGAGACATTTTCTTGTACTGTCTTTGTATTCTGTTTTTAGCTTGGCCAATACTGCCTTAGAATGAACATATTTTCAGAATCAGCATTATTTTTGGTTACTATATAGTCATGGGCCAGGCATGAAATTACTTTACTTGCATTATTTCAGTTGATTCTTCTGACTGTTCTGCCAGGTGTTTACTAATTGATCTCATTTTCAAATAAGGAAATGGAGCTTCAGAGAGAGAGACTGAGAAAGTTGGTTCAGTAACTTGCTAAAGCTATTAAGTGGACAAACTGATACATACGCTTAGGTACATAATAAATCTAAATCATTGGAATTTTGGTGACACATATATTTACTATTTCAATAAAGCTATATATAAAACTAATATGTTTTCTGTGCGTATTTATTGAGGAGATACATAGGGTGTGAGATAAAGAGGCTGAGGTGGAGCAGTTCCTACAGTTTACACCACCTTATCAGTAGTTGCCCTTTACAGAACCTCATCAAAGGCCAGCAGTCTTATAATAGAAAGCTTTTAAGGTATTGTCATTGTAGTTGATTAGGAGAAGACACTGGAGTTACTTTTTCTGAAATACAGATGTTTTCAGATATGAAATTTCTTTGTTTTCTTCACTCCTTGTGGGTGTCCTCCTTACAAATAATGTAAACAAAAATATTCTTATTTGATGGCTACTAAGATGATCTGATTAGAGTCTTTTCATATTACCGATATTTGACTGTTTATGTTACTCAGGGTTTGGAGTTTACAGAACTACTATGCAACTGTATATCATGTTTAAAGATGTGGTGTTTGGATTTTAGGGTTCCATACCCCAAGTGTATTAAGTAGCACCTTTCACACACTTTCTTTCTGTTAGTTGCTTGACAACAAATGGATTAATTTATAATTTTTATTGCACTGTATTATTTAACTTTTTTTGGAAATGGCATGTTTTCATAAAACTTATGGTGGAAAAACAATAAAAAGCAATATTCAAATTTATGCTATCTCATTCTGATAATTGATACTCTTATTGCTTGAGGATCAAATGGACCAATAGCATTTCTCATTGTCGCAGTTAGTAGAAGACTAAGTTTAAAATTACAGCAGAATAGGACATTTAAAAAAGTATTAGCCATTTTATTATTAATTATTCCATAATATCTCCCCAGAAAACCTACTTGATTTATTTTGAAGTGAATGAAAATTCTTAAATGAGAGGGGCCAGTTATTAAAAACAGTTAATTGGTCTGGTAGTTTATGACTTTAATTGTAACAGTCAGAAGGCCAATATGAGGTGAGACTGGGCTTTCTAGAAAATTATAGGTCAGCCAACAGGGCTACATACTAAGACTATCTACCCTGTGTTAAAAGAAGAAGGTAGGTGGCTCACTTTTACATTGAATGTTTTCTTGACTCTCACACTACTCTGTGCATCAATAAATACCTTTCCACATAATAGATATTTGAATATTTGATTTAGCAAGCATAGACTAAATAATAGTACCAGTGGCTATTACTGACAGATTTAAAAGTCTTACATATGAAATTTTTAGGTAACTCTTTCATAGAGCACATACTCTTTATAAAACACTATTTTTCTATATTTCATTGATGTATTTTGCATCTTTGGCCTAATTTAATGATGGCATAGTTATATGTAATAAGTGCTTAATTATCAGTTTTGTATCCACCTGTTAGAATTCACACAGGTCACACTGGAGCTTTTAATCTTGTTCTTTTCCCTTTTCCCTTCATTAATTTACACAGAAGAGTTGCCTCTGGACACCAGGTGCTCTAATTTAACCCAAGCATATTGTGTTCCCTTGACTGCTATTAAGGGATTTTTCCCCCCTCACTCAGTACCAGGTCTTTAGAAGTTGGTTAGCTTGACTGAGGACCTTTGAGTGCTCTCAGCATAAGCAATTTTAATTAACAGTTAAGTTACTATAAAATACATTATTTGTAAACTAGGACTTTATATGTATATAAAAAACGTCATGGAGTAGTTGTCAGGAATGATTAGATTCAAAGAAATTTTTCAGACAGCCCAATTTCCACCAGTTACATTTAAATTTCCTATATCCTTACTTCATATTTTAGAACATGCTATACATTTTATTTTATTGTGAAGAACTGTGTGGAAAACATGTAAAGGAGTAGGAACATGTACTCAGTAAACAGATGTCAAAACTAATCTGGATTTGGATCAGCTTACTGTTTTGCCATTATTAGTATCACAAAAGGTTCATAAGGGAAATGGAAGGAAGACGGGTATTGAAGGAGGAGAAATTAAAGAACTAGGTTTGCAAATTGATGTTGTAGTGGGACATAGAACCCACTGTTTCTTTTCTAGGTCTGCATATGGAAATGCCTCTAAAATACCACCCTTTTTAAAAAGGGAGTTTTTCATATTTATTATGAGTATGATTTAGCAATTATTAGTTGATCTGTACTGTGTGCTAAATAGTATGCTATGGGCTTCAGGTTTAGGAATAAATGGAGCACCTCCCCTAATCCTCAGGGAACAGAGCTCAGTAAAAGAGACAGGTGAGCATGGCTTGCTTCATTCTAGGATAGCAGTGGATCGGCTGCCTTAGTGGGATATAGTTTTTTGAATCTCTCCAGGGGGCTCAGAAAAAAAAAGCACATGAAGATGTAAAGGAAATGTGAAAAGCCAGTTTCCTCTTCTGAATTATCAGTCATTGTTTTTCTGGCATTAGCACATTCTCATAGTTTGAAGAATTCATCAGAGTTCAAGGGTTTCAATATACTAGGCACTATTTTGAGGGGGGGAAGAGCAGAAGGAAGAGGAGGAGGAGGAGGAGGAGGAGGAGGAGGAGGAGGAGGAGGAGGAGGAGGAGGAGGAGGAGGAGGAGAGAGAGAGAGAGAGAGAGAGAGAGAGAGAGAGAGAGAGAGAGAGAGAGAGAGAGAGAGATCAGTGACCTCAGAGAGTTCATGTTCTGATAGGGTGATGTATGGAAACATAAGGTGGCATTGTGAAAAGAAGTAGCAAACAAGAAAATTTCGAGTCATGGTGAACTTGCTTTGACAACTCTCTCCAGAATGTTAGATACTTTGTTATTTCAGAGGTCTTAAACATAGCAAAGATATTGTTCCCCACACAAGGACTTCACTTTGTGTGGCCTGTAAGCTAACAATGCTTGCCTTATGTTTTATATTTTTACTTTATTAGTTTTGTGTGTGTGTTGGTGTGTATGATGTGTGAGTGCAGGTAGGAATGCACACATGCTGAGGTCACATGACACTTCAAGA
The DNA here is from genome assembly GCF_037038515.1 of Microtus pennsylvanicus. Taxonomy (NCBI): domain Eukaryota; kingdom Metazoa; phylum Chordata; class Mammalia; order Rodentia; family Cricetidae; genus Microtus; species Microtus pennsylvanicus. The sequence continues at coordinate 22,563,109 of NC_134601.1, forward strand.
GTTTATTTTCTCCTTCAACTTACTATGGTTTCTCTAGGGTCCAGCTCAGGTCACCAGACTTGCATGCCAAGTACCTTTCCCTGCAGAGTCACTTCACTGGCCCCATGCTTTTTGTTGTAAATGGTTTAAGAGCAGACTGTTTGAAAGCACATAGAAATTACATGAATTTCATTATCTACATACATAGAAATGCAATATCTATGGGATTTTGTTGAATGCAGCTATGTCTCTTTTTAATTCTTATTTTGTGTCTTTTTGTACTATAGCAAATATATTTCTGATTTAGGCTAGCCTGATCTATATAGAAAATTCAAGGCTGAGCTGGGATACACAGGCCCTGTTTCAAAAACTTAAAACCAATTAACTGAAATGGAAATAAAATAAAAAGCAAACCCAGAAAAGAATAAAAAGAAAGATAGAGACTATTTAGTGAGCAAAAATTGAAACACTACCTTGCACTGGTATATTTCAGAAAAACTTTGTAACCTTAGGACTGGTGCACTGGTCTTTTCATTTGTCCTCGTCACTTGGGAAATAGTATATATAAAAATAAATGTGTGTGTGAATTTATTTGTGAGTATATATATATATATACATCTGATTTTAAACTATGAATATATATATATATATATATATGATAATGTTATGTATGCACTTTATAAGCTGAAGGCATAGTCAAAATTGAGAAAACCTTAAATGAATGAGATTTTCCAGTAAAATTTATTTCTTCAGACAAAAGCCTTTGCTTTCATGATTGTTTTTATTGGGTGCTGCCAAATATTCCATGTTTTTTTTTTTTACGTCTTGCTTTAAAGCAAGCAATAATTAGAATACTTCTAAGTTCATTTTATATTGATATTTGGCTTGATATGTCACAATCAAAACCAAAAGCTGGCAAAGAAGCCTAAGTTCAGGGCTGAGGAGATGGCTCAGCGGTTATTAGCACACGGTGCCTTTCCTGAGGACTTGGTTTCAATTCCTAGCACCTACTTGATAGTTTACAGCAATATGTAACTCCTTTCTCATGGGACCTGACATCCTCTTCTGATGTCTGAAGACACCAGGCACACAAGTTGTACACACACATACATGCAGCAAAACCCTCACATGCTTAAAATACATAAAACAGAAAGCAAGTCCAAATGGAATAAGTAGGTAGTTAGCAGAAACTATATCAGAGCATTGACTTTTACCAGTCCAGTCCATTCATCAGTCTTCACCAGGACAAGCATATTCTCTTCCCCTTTGATGACAACCAGTTGTGCAATGAGTATGGCCTGTTACATTTTAATGTTTTTACGTTAATGGATTCAAATGTGTCTTAATGAGGGAGTGTTTAATTAATGCTATTAGAGACATAGACTCTTTGTGCTTTCTCTTCTATATAATTCACGTGTAGGTCATCATCCTCTTGGCTGTCTACTCCAGACAGTGTGTAGCCCTGAGAAGAAAGAATTACCAGTGATTTCAGCAGAACACTGATAGGAAGTTGAGTCAGCTGATATGTGTCATTCTACATGGGGTTCTTTGAAAAGAAGTTACTTTCTAACTAAAAGTTTTTTAACACTTTTTTTGTTAAACTAAAAAAGAAATGTCTACACTATCCTTTAAAATACTTTATGTTGCAATAAACAGAGGTGTGTTTTTAGAGAGAAAACACATTCTTCCTTTATAAAATGTATTTTCAAGTATTCTTGCAAGCATAGCTAGTATGCTTTTCATTTGTGCCTCCTCCGTATTCTCCTAGCTTCCTTTTTATTAACCCTCCCAAGTTATATCAGTTCTTTTGTTCCTCAAGACACTTTCACATTTATTTTCATGTAAACACATACACGATCTTATATATTTATATAAATTCTCAGAACCACAAGTGAGGGGAAACATCCATTGGTCATTCTGATACTAGCTTGCATTGTTCAGTATGGTTAGACAGAAAATGTTTTCATGTTTGCTTCCTACCTCATTTCAAAATTATGTAAATATTTTACTGTATTTGCTTTTCACATATTTTTGAGATAGTCTCACTTTATATCTGAGACTAGTTGGGAACTCATCACGCACCCAAGGCTAGCCTTGAACTTGTGATCCTCCTTCTGCAGCTTCTAGAGTGCAAAGTTTATAGGTGTGAGCTATCATCCTAGCTGGTTTGATTTTTAATTATTTTTTCTTTTTTATAAAAAAAATAAAAGCTGACTTCTTTATTTTTATAGCACCCTGTGTACTTTTGATTAAAATACTTCCTAAAATGACTGTTTGAGTTTTCTATATGTAGGTGTATTCAGGAATTTTTCATAATTGTGTTTTTTTTTCCTGAAAGCATCTTATTAACTTCAGCCTTTATTTTAGCAATATGTTTTCCCTATTAAACTGTTCTCTTAGTGACTGAAAGAAAAATAGTGTATGTGTGTGTGTGTGTATGTATGTGTTGTAACAACTCTAAGTTCGTTTACAAAACAGCTGTGTTCACCCAGTTATATAGTGAACCTCCCACACTTGAGTTACTTTCTTAATACCTGCTTTCACACATTTTTTGTTTGTTTTTGCAATGATTTCTGTATGTCTTCTGCCAGTGTTTGATGATAAGGAAGGCATTTTATTTTTTGTTTTGCATTTATTATTTCGGCTGATGCTACCAAGTGTTTCCGAGCAGCTGTGGGACCTTTTGTTTCTTGCTATTAAAGAAAATTCTAAAGAGGCACATAAACATGTGCCATTAAGTTTATACACTATCACTAAGCCAGGGTAGAGATCATGTGATTCTAATTATTGTTGAGAAAATTGAAGATGCTGTCTTCATGCTCTGGTTGCTAGGATTTAAAATGGCCTGTTACTTTGAGGTAGAATTTTACTACCTTTGCCTAGTATTTTAATATATAATATGTACATAAAGTGAGGGTCATCATCAAGATTGATAATGTAACTATATTTCAAATGATTACTTTAATAATTTCTGTCTTGTAGAGACAGCTTATTGGACTTAGATTTTTTGTTATTTTTGCTATGTGATAACTGGATAAAAGACTCAGTTACAAATAAGAGATACAATAGTCACTTATCTTGTTCCCTTGTGCTTGTGCTATTGATATTATCCTATTATCTTCAAACTGTGTTGTCTTTATAGGAATCAGAGTTGTGTTTCCATTTTTTGAGTGTTTATTTGCTTAAAACTAGATAAAGTAATCAGTAAATATACCATACATTGACTGAAGTGTGTTGTAGTACACTGAAGCTGAATAAATATGCATTGTGAATATCTCACTGCTCTTTTAAGCCACTTCATGTACCATTCAAACTTACGGATCCAAGGAGGAATCTAGTATATATTCTCAGTTAAGTATTTAGTAAATGTTATTTCCTTTAATCCTTTCAATGATTGCTATTTTTCAACTCTAGTGGATCCTTTATGTGTTCTTTCTAGTCTAGAAACATTGGTTGAAGATTGTACTCACAATTAACAATTATTAAATAGTGAAAATACTAGTTATGTTTCTCTTTCTTTCTTTTATTGAGCTCTACATTTTCCTCTGCTCCCTTCCCTTCCTCTCTCCTCCATTTCAACCCTCTCCCATGGTCTCCATCCTCCCAATTTACTCGGGAGGTCATGTCTTTTACTACTTACCATGCAGATTAGATCTATGTATATCTCTCTGAGAATCCTCATTGTTGTGTAGGTTCTCTGGAATTGTGATTTGTAGGCTGTTTTTCTTTGCTTTATGTTTAAAAACCACTTATGAGTGAGTACATATAATAATTGTTTTTCTGGGTCTGGGTTACCTCACTCAATATGATATTTTCTAGCTCCATCCATTTGCCTGTAAATTTTTTTAAGGGTTAAGTATTATTTTATTTCATTTTTATGTGTGTGTTTCTGTGTGTGAATGCGTACAAGTGTGTGTGCCTACAGGGTGCCCATGGAGGTCAGAAGGGGCCATCAGATTTGGAGTTACAGGTCGTTGTTGAGTCGCCATCTGGGTGCTGGGAACTGGACTTGCCTGTAAATTTCAAGATGTCATTATTTTTTTCTGCTGTGTAGTACTCCATTGTGCAAATGTACCACATTTTCCATATCCATTCTTTGGTGGAGGGGCATTTAGGTGGTTTCCAGGTTTTGTCTATAACAAGCAATGCTGCTGTGAATATAGTTGAGCACGTGTCCTTTGTGGTACGATTGACCAGGGATAGTTATGTTTCCTTAACGTACATTATGCAGGACCTTGAAAAAAGAAATAGATGTGGAAGTTGTATGTCAAACTTAGTAATATTCACTTAATGTTATGCATTTGCCTCTGCCTTTACCCTCATTCTATATTCAGGAGTACTATCTTTCTACTTTATCCATTTGATTTTGTTTTTCTACTTGAGCTCGTATACATTATGTGGCTATAGTTTATATAGTTTAATAGAGTTACCCAGATCTTTTAAAAACTTGAGGCAGTTGATAAGTGCCAGCTTAACTGGCCACTAGTTAAATTACATTTAAAAAAATCTTTGGTATTTTCATTTGGTTTTAAGAAGTAAACATTATATTCTTTGTTTAAAGAAGTTAGAATTATGGAATGAAAAATAAAGTTTTTGGTATAGGAATACATATCTGAGAGGTTGAAGCAGAAGAATTATGCGTTCTAGGCTAGCCTGAGCCACACCCCAAAATCCTGTATCAATAAAACTGAATATAACCAAGCTCAAACTTACCACACAAACAACCTTGAAAATTATTTGTTTAAATAACATTATCAAGTTCCACAAATTTTAAAACACAAAGCATCAAAAATAATTATATTCATTGTTGATATTAGTGTGTTTTAGCCACTAAGGTGCCATTAAATAATATTCCATAAAGGTCCATATCTCTCTAGCCTAAGAGTTTGAGGTAGAGGAAGGAGAGAAAACCAAAGAGGGATGCAAAAGAATGCATGAAAGTGTAAATGAAGTAATAACCAGCTGGTACAGCTTTTAACCTTCTCATCTGGCTCAAGTTTTATAGAGTTACTTCTTTATCACTTTAGTGACACAGTGTTTGGGGTTATAGGTGTGGGCCAATGTTATGGCATGTGCTGCATAGGCATGAGACTCTGGGTTCAAGTCCCAGCACCAAAAGAAATAAAAACAAAACAATAAAAAATCAAACACTATTTGTGGGAGTAAAGGAATGTGTTTAGATATGTGAAAACAGGAAAGAAATGATGTTTACAATTATGGCTTAATTGAACGCTATTCTAAGTGGTCAGTTATTTAGACTTCAATATCATTTTAGCACTACATTCCTCATGTATTGTAGATACATTAAACAAACATGAAATATGCTTAAACTTGCTTTGTGTTTTGACTATTGAAAGAACTCTGTGTTTAGAAGTAGTTTTATATTCAATTATGTTGTTTAGAGTTAATATTGAGTTATGAGTATTGCTCTATTTAGTTTTATTATTGTATTATGAAGCTGGAGTTAATGATTTGAAAGTATCAAATGCATAATTAGTAGTATGTTTTTCATTTCTATAAGAATGAAATGAGTCATTATAGACTCTTGTGTTCATATGAATGCTACCCATTTCTAACCAATGTAGGCAGCTGATGATTCTGAGGCAACTTATAGTGTTTAAAGAAAAGTTTCCAAATATCACATGGGCTCAAAAAGTATTCGTTAAGGGCTTACTGTATTCCAAGGACCAGGATCTTGACTGGGATTACAGAGATAAGTAAGTTCTGACCTTCAGTAACCCTAGAGTTTTATGGTGATAGTTCTATGACAAAGTGTTAATTATAAATAAAATTGGTATGGAAGAACAAGAGGAAGGTTTCCATTTTAAAATGGGCCATTGCAGAAAATCTTATGGAAAGTTTAGTGGAAGAGTATAGTTTAAAGTATAAAAACTGACCAGATATGGATGGAGTGGGAGGCAGCAGCTCACAGAGGGAGAAGTGACAGAAGGAGAGACATCTTATAAAAAATGCTGGGGCGTATGAAACAACATAGTATGTGTAACAGTCACTGTGAACCTAGTATTAAAGCATAATGGGTTAAGTGAAAAGAAGTTTCCAAAATGAGCGTGGGCAATTGATAGCATTAGTGGGAGATATCATTCTTTGGGTACTGGTTAGTGTACACCAGGCTTGATATGTATGATCACACTCAATCTTGACAGCATTCTCTGAGGTGTATAATCTTATATTCCTCTTATTGTCTAGCCTGTTTTCTGACAATGCCTTGCTTTTCTGAGGACTTGATCACTGCAGTATGTGCCAATAAAAATCAAATGGAGGTACTAATGAGGAGCTGTCCCTGCAAGGAGGGATGACACTACCACCCTTTCAGTTATGTCCACAGGTTTACAAAATCCAGAACATTCTCACAGTTGCACAGTTGACTGTACTCGGGAGATATAGATTCATTGTAGCTACTTTTATATCAGACAAAAATTTCATCATAATGCTTTGAGGCAGTAGCCCAATATGAGGTGCTTAGCCAATGACACCATAAAATCCAAGGTCAAATGAATAGATGTATGTTATTTAAAGATGAAAGGGAAGCCTCAGAATATTTGGGGGTGATAGAGATAGATTGTAATCGATGTCACCTGAACACAAACTGAAGCTGGTGTATATATTTGAGCCTGAGAAAATGCAGACTTCAAAAAAACATTTACATGGGTTCTTAAATTAATTTCCTTTGATCCAGCTACCATCCTCTGTAGTTTGACAGTTAAGAGTATTTACTTGAAATGCTTCAGTATCTCATACTTTTGAGTGTAAGAATACATAATCTAGATTTTTAAAAGGTATATTAAGTATTAAGGGATAGTAGTTTGCTTCTCAATCAGGAGAGCTGCAACAACAGCCAGATGGCATTATAGGAATTGCTTACAGAGCTACATAGTGAAATATAGTCTGATTAAGGAGCTGTCGCCATTCCAGAACCAATTGGTCTGTCTAGGTAAAAAATATGTGGCTGCTGCCATCAGCTCCCTATCTACGTCATCTCTGTTGCCACCCATACCAGCAAGATGGATGGCTTGTTCATGGCCTATTTCTTCACATAGTTTATTTCTGAGTCTATACCTTTTATAAATGTGTTTCATTGGTGAAGACTAAGCCACATGTCTGTACTGAAATTATATATAAGGGAAGTAGACAAATGCGGTTTTTATGGAGTCATTGTTTTAAAGTGAAATTGACAATATGAGGATGCATTAAAATATAGAAAGCTTGTGTAAATGGTGCTGGGCATCCAAAAATGACAGATAACCTCTGGCATCTTTTAACTAGTCTCCTGGCCATTAGTCAGATTTTTCTCATTATTCATAACTCAAATCCAGACTAAATCTTTGCTGACCTATGTTTTTAAGGGATCTTATACATGACTCCATTATAATAACTTGTACCTATTAGATCATGAATTAGTTTTGTTTGTTTAGTCAACAAACTTAAATAACATATACTAAGGACCAGACATTGATTCATAAATAATAACATTTAATTTTTATTATAAAAGCAGTTTCTCAGCTTTTCAGTGTTAACTGTCTAGCACAGTACTTTATGTATAGTATATGTTAAATAAGTAAGTGATTCCAATTTTAAAAGAGTCTCTGTCCTTTGACTTTACTATATTTTCATTTTTTCCTGTCTATATTTCATATCCAAATCTATAAAGAAAACATTAACAAAAATTAAACTGTACACAAATGGGGATGCAATGAATGAGTTCTCTGCTAGCTATAATAGCAGGAATGGAATAGTTTATAAGAGTCAATAGTTTGTAGGAACAGACACAGGGATAAGAAGTGGCAGAAGGGGTATAACATGATCAAAGTGTATTTTATACGTGTGTGAAGTTTCATAATGAAGCACTTATATAGTTGATACAAGGTAATTTATGACTGTTTTTCTTTTCATAATACCCAGTACAGACATAGACACACAGCCAGATTTCCTCTTTCTTTTTCTTTTTCATATGCAGCAACTTTCTGAGAATTTTTTTTTGGTGTTATGTCTCCTGATAATTTGTCTATCACATTTGTTTTCCTTGGTGACAGTGGTCCTTGGGAAGCATGGACCAAGGGTAATTTGGTGTGTGTGTGAGTGTGTGTTATTGAGATAAATGAATGGCTCCTATAGGACTGTGTAATGCATATTTATTTTATGAACCAACAAAGTGTTCAGTAGCATAGTTTAAAAATATTATTTTCTTCTTCTCGCTGCCTGGGTAGAAATAATCATGTGAAATATACACAAAATTATGTTATATCAAGTATTAAATAATAGTGAACTATGCAAAAAATATTTGCTGTTAAATATTAATTGCATTAATCATTTTTGAAGCATTTAAGCAATAATTCATCCATTCTCACAGTAAATGTCCTTTCTAACAGGAGGATATGAACCTTAACGAAGAAAAGAAGGCCCCTTTACGAAACAAGGATTTTACCACCAAGCGTGAGATGGTTGTCCAGTATATTTCTGCTACTACCAAATCTGTAAGTAGATTCACTTCCCAGGCACCAAGAGAATGAGCTTATCTGTTTACTTAACAGTTAACAAACCTCAACTCTTTAAATTTTTGACTATGTACACTCATATTGTCAACTAAGGAAATGATATGTATGCACTTTTACATATTTTGCATATATATCTCTGTACTGACCTGTCCATTAGACACAAGAGATCCATTATTATAAACAAAAGACTAATATAGAAATCTCTTGACAGAATCCAGTGAATTTGAGGGCAGAGGTTTTATGCTGTTGCTAAAAATTGGCAGTGTTTGCTGGTATTCCACCTACTACACACATTGTTACATGAAAATTTCAGATTTTGAGGGAGAAAACACAAACAGCACTGCCACCTTTAATTAAGCTTACATTTAATTATGTAATTTTTAGGAATGTTTTTCATATTTTGCTTTGATGTTTTGAGTGCAAACTGTAAGCTGGTTCATAATTGGTGTGATAAAGCTCACCTTAATATAAAGGAAAGCACATACCAGGAACTTTAATCAAGTCTGTATGAATTTCAAAACCTAAACATATGTTTCATTGAAAGAATTTGATATCAGAAAGAAAAACTTACAACTTTAATAGAATTTTTTTTTCTTGTTACCCTTCTAGGGCTCTTTGAAAAGTAGCCTTCAGATTTGAATTTTTTGTAGGAAAAATTGTATTTTTGATATGACAAAATGTATCTCTTGTGTTTTTGAAATGAACTTTACATGTTCAGATTCCATAAAATCATTGTATGCATGTGTGTATACACACATATTCATACATACACATATGTAATTTATATGTAGGTGTATGAGTATATTATATATCTGTATCTGTACACATACCTTTAAAACAAAGTATTTTCAATTTAAAACATTGACCACTGAAGAAAACGTCCTTCATTGTAAAAGTATATTCTAACAATATTTGGCTATGTCATTCATACTTTTTAGTACACTAATTCTAGTAGCAACTACTGAATTTTGTAATTGTATTGATTCTATATTGTACTTTTGGCAAGCTAAATCTGAATGCTGAACTATTTAAACATAATGCATTTCAGCTCTGCCAGAGCAGAGCAACAGCATGTTTTTTAATTAGGCTCTGGTATCCAAGGGCAGAAATATGTTTCAAGTGATAAGGAAAATTTGCCATGAGCATCATTTTCAATAGAATTAGGTGATGCATAGGGTTTTTACTTTGAAATTCTGATGAATCTTTTCTCATTTTTGCACTCAAGTTATTGTTACCAGTAAAATGCTTTAGGAAATGCAGGGCATATATATTCAGTGTTGTTTTGCAAATGCTTAAAGGCAAGTATACTAGCAAATCTATATAACTAGATCTGAGTACAAAGTGGAGATAATATATGACTAATCATTTGGTGTTTTAATGATAGAATTTGTTAGTGTCTCTGGCTCATTTGTTGGTGTTGTTTGAGTAAGTGGGACTGACTATAATGAAGATTATATGATGTTCTCATTCCGTGACCTTTGGATAATTACTCATTATCTGTGCGCAGCATAGCTTAATTTATGTTTATATGGTGTTCTCTTCAACCCACCAAAGAAATGTACACTTTGAATTATTATACTTATTTTCATATTGAAATCAAAAACCACTGGCAGAGGCTCTAGCTTAGCATGAAGTGCACCTGTCTAACCTATTAAGGCTCTGGATTCCATCTAACACTGGAGAGAGATTGGGAGGAGGAAATGCAGAAAGGTGGAGGAAGGGAAGAAGCTAGATAACAGCTTATTTTAACTGCTTAATTCAAATGATAGAAATGGAGTATTTCTTATAAGACATGAAATTTTCCATTTTAAGTAGCCATGAAATTAGTACTACTGATTGGATGGCCCTTATTTGTCTCCTTCAGCATACTTGTTACTCTTCTTTCTTTCACAAGAATTCCAAGATTATATTTTTTTGCTATTATTTTTCTTGGGCCAAATATTTTGATGGAAGAGTGCTTGTTGACAAAGAGTGTTTTGAAGTTTTCTCACCTTGGAGAGACATTAATTAGTACTGTTTTCTGTCATTAAAACTATGAAAATTGTTTATGTAATTTCTCTTTAAAGATAAGAGGGATGCCATTCAATAAATAACAACATTCAGTACGAAATAATGCTTGTACCTGTTCATTATTGTGACAGTCAATTTTGCACCAATTATCTCTGAATGTGTGACTGTTGGTGTGTGTGGAGCTTAAGTTCCTGCCCTGCTATCTGGCTTTCATTAGGTGTTAAATATGCTTTGCCTGCCTTGTGCATTTTTACTCTTTTTAATTATATTCATATACCCATTAAAGATATTTCCTCATTTAATGCAGAAATGATGATACCTATCATGTTATAAAAAGGCTTTGTAGGTAATCAATGATATCATCTGAATGCAGAGCCAGTGTTAAAGTGAAAAAAATGTTCCATAGTTACATGTAAGATATGGGAGGACTACAGTTAATTTTTTATGTAAAATTTGTTTTCCCTTTTAAAGAACTGCATTGTTCTTTTATATGGAATTTTAACAATGAAAAAATGAGCTCAGTGTGGAATAGCCATCGTGTTCCTGGGAAAGGGAACTAAAAGATGATGAAGCAACACACAGACATGTGTCAGAACCTGTTTCTAAAACAAACAAGTCTGGTATTACATCATTAATTTCGTTACAATAAGAGTATATTAAGGAAACCACAAGTTGATGTTATAAAACTATTGTTTGGTCATCCCCACACACTTAATGTAAAGTCTTATAGTAGACACTTTTGTGTACTAAAGTAATAGTAGATTGAGTAACTCAGTGATGAGAGTGAACTTTAAATAGGTATGCGGAGAACCTAGTGTGCTTTTATTGCTCTGGGAGCCAAATGCATGTTATTGTAGGTGGTGCGGTTCTAGGCCTGACCTAAGGGAGTTGGCCTGTATGGATTATATAGTTACAAACAACAAAGAAGATTGTATGGTTTTTAAGTGCCATTGCAGAACTGGCAAACAAGCTGTTGGCATTGTTAAAGCTGCCCTACTGATTTATAACCCAGAAAGAGGCACATAGTGCTGGGGATTTAGAGAAGATCTTGAATACAACTAACAACATATGTAGACACATTCATGAGGAAACATTATTTACTAGGGTCCTAATGTTAGTGAACTTCATGCCATTGTCCTTGTAATAATATTAAGGAAGTAGTTTACTTCTAATTTTAATTACTATTTATGAAATTCAGATTCTAGAACATGTTAGGTTACACATTTGACAACATGTGAGGCATTGAGAGGGATAATTGTTGCAAAAAACTCTTCAATAGTACATAATCCAAAATCATTACATCAATTTTATCTATAGGTTTGTAGACTTAACCAATAAAGCATTTAGTTGAAAGTTGTAGTACACATGCAAATACATCTGCATTTATTATGGCTGTGTTGTCGCCATCATCAGATACTTTCCCTCGGGTCCTTTTCTTCCGTGGGCCGGGTAACATGAAACGGTTGAACCCAGATATGACCAAACTATTTTCTTCTTGCTTCTCTTGACTAATCAATCAAATATCTTTCTGTATGTGCTTTAGCTAAATTAAATCATTTTGCAGTCCAAATGAATTATTCAAAAAGGCCTTCAGTGGGCTGCATTTTAGTTATTTCACTGATTATGAACCTGTCTTAATTGTTAACACAGACTCTCATTCTTTTTTTTTTTTTTTTGTCTCTTGTCTGTGCTAAAGAAACAAGGGACAAATATAACCTCTGTCTTTTTCGGTTGGAGGAAATAACTTAGGTCAACAACATATCTTCCATTTCAGATGACTGTTAGTGGCACCAAAGAAGCTTTTATTCATCTAAATAATCACTGACTTAATTTTTAAGGAACTTGCTTTGCGGTTTGGAGACTTGTGGATTTCTCTGAAATAATTTACTTGGAAGCACCATTATCTTTTTGTATCTTGTAATATCTTAGATGAAGATACTTACTTAACTTTCAATTAAATTTGGTGTTTGTTTTAAAAGCACTACTTGAAAAATATAACATACATTGATAATAAATGTTCTCACATCAATGGTTTTGAATAGTAAATTTGCTCTATTGGTACACTGCTTGATATTCAAGTATGGGAATCTGATAACAGTGATTTGGCTTACATTTGGATTTTGGCATAAGATTATGTTTGTGTTGGAGTTTCTTCTTGTTTTTTTTAAACACAATCCTAGAAATTGTCTCATCTCTTCAAATTTCTGACTCTTTCCTTGCATTTTTATGGATAAATTACATTGTTTGTTTTCATGTCATATAGAAAACTCTGATTTCATACTTGGAGCAATAGGATGACCTAGAAAAGAACAAATTTGTCTTATAATTTAAAAGTATAAGTTAAAATGATATTAAGCATTTTAAATTTATAACAATATAAAATATTCAGCTTTCAAATAAAGTTGATTTCTAAACTTGATGCATGACTTTAAATCAACATTTGTACTTTAAAATAACTTATTCTGACCATAACACTATATTTTCCATAGCTAGGAAAGAAAACGAGCAATATTTGGAATAAATTTTCCACTAATAATTTCTTTGAGGGGCTATGAATGGGGTAATAATTGAGTGTATATTGCTATTACATTTTATATTTAGACTTTTAATGCATGTAAAACCCCTTAGAGTACCGATTTTTAAAAATTCCAAATCATTATTTATACCTATGAGTAGACTATATGTTTTTAAATGGCACACATTAATATTGGTATTTTTTTCACCTCAAGATCTAAAGCATTAAATGTGTTGCTAGAGTAGGCCATTGACTAATTTACTAAACACTTAACTTCTGTCAAAGCTTCTAATTACTAATATTATTGCTGTTTGTTTTTTTTCACACCATAACCATTCTCTGTTGACCACTGCATGCAGATAGTTGGAAGTAAAGTTATGGTAAGTACAAAAGATGTATTTTTACCCTTAGTACTAAATCTTTGTTTTGGGGATTTGTGTTTTTTGCATGTAATAATTAATTTTTGATTTTCCCAAAGTGTTAAGCTAAATATTACAATCAATTAATTAAAATTTAGCTAAGTTAAGTACTTTCTTAAAGTTTTAGGATATCTTTTAAAAATAGAGTGAGTATACCTGGGTTTTCTTGAAGGTTTTCTTTTTTTCCTTGGAAAATTACATGTCTGCCATTTTAGATAACTTGGGTGAAGTTGAAATTGTGTGTTGTATGTTGTTTATTATTAGAGCATGTAGGGGTATTTCTCAAGTATGGTCTTCTGTTTACACAAATTCTTATAATGATGTCTTACACACACACACACACACACACACACACACACACACACCAAACCAGTTAGGAGACCTGAAGAGCTGTTTTTGTTGGATCGTATATATTGGCTCTGACTTTTTATGAGTAATGTTTCCCTGGACTTCACATATTAAGTAGATATGTTAAAATTATCAGTTTATGTTTTAAGTCTTTTGGTGCTACCATTTAAGGGTTTTGTACTTAAAGTATTGCAGTTACAATATACCTCTTAACAATCCAGAAATTACCCGTATCATATTTCAGAGTTGTTTGTAATTACTTTGTCTTCTTGAATGTATATCATATCTTTGGAGAATAGAGTATGAAGCATCTTTAAAAATCACAGAATAATGATGCATTTAGCCTAGTGGATGTGTTTAACATTTACTTTGCTTTAAAAGTTCCTTATTTATTCCCTCCTTTCCTCTCTCTCCATGGGAGATGTTGCATTTATCTGTGTGTATATGTGTACATGTGCCATGGCACATGTGTAAAGGCCAAAGGACAACTCCACAAATCAGTTTTCTCCTTTCACCATGGGATATAACTCAGGTTGTCAGGCCACTCAGCAGACTTTCTGATCTTATGCCTCCATTTTAAAAAGTCGTTTTTGGCTCTGCTCCTGTCTTTATCCTGACAGGAACCCTTGACAGTTCCTAATGACATTTTTTTTTTCTGGAATCAAGCACACACTAGCTTTTAACTGGACTACTCTTTCTTCTTTGGTGGCCCAGCAAGTATCTAAGTTCCATTGAAACTTTCATTGTTGCAGGAAGAAGCTGTCCCATGTAAGTCCTTCCGTCCACTAGCATCATGTTTTTAACATTTTAGAATAAAGCTCTTGCTTGCTTCTTTTGCCAATCAACGCAGCTTTTGCTTTCAAGAAACTATCTCTCAAGGGAAAGAAGATAGATGACAACAGTCAGGTGTACAGAACAGAAAGGGATCCCAAAGAAGCTGTATTGCCATGGCAAAGGCAGAGGCTGTGCATGAGTCCTAGAGTGTTCTGAAAGGTGATGTTTTGAGATACGTGCTATGATTAGATCCAGAGTATGTCTTTCTTCATGGCCATTTTCTGATCTTGCATCTGCTTCTCACATTTGTGCTATCAGCTTCTGCTGCAAAGAGAGTAAAATGTAGGAATCCCTTCTACAGGAAATGAGGAAGGTGTAATTTAAAGTAGAGGTAGGAGGGATGCATTATGGTAATTTTATCGTCCTAATTTTACTTTATTTTATTTTTTATGTTGCAGCTAAAGAGAGAGACGAAACAATATATAAAATCCTTCCAGTTAAAAGACAACTTCAAAGGGTTTATGTGTCATGGGCTCACTAATCTTCAAAAGGTGGGAGGAGTATTTTTGCTGGTAAATAGGCAGGTAGAAATTTCGTAGAGACGCTATAGACAGTAGATTTCTCAAATCACCAAATTAAGTATTGTGGTTACTTAGAGATTTTAACATTAATTTAAACATGAGTCCTGGAAGAGCCAGAATGAAATTGGAAAGATGGGATATACAATGAAGTAGGTCTGCATGGCCTTTTTTTTTTTTTCATTCTCTAACACTGGTTGCAAGCTGAAATAGTAGGCCCTGCTGCTGAATTTTTTGTTTTTACCATTGCTGTTGCTTTTCTATTTGCTTTAAAAAGCAAACCTGAAAGTTGTCTGATATTGGGACATAGCTACAACTTCATCTCTAGGTCATACTGATTCTAGCTTTGTGACTATTCTGCTTGTACTCACTTCACAGCTTTTGTATGAAGCCTTTCTTTATTCTGATTCCCCAAACCATATCCCATTTCCACTTGATACTTTATTGGAATTCCTGTAGCTCTTTCTTTTACACATGTTTTTCCTTTCTATTTGGTAATTCCTAGCACTTTATATATTCACTAAGGGATTTTTAAAAATGACATCCCTATTTTACTTTATAGTAATTAGCATACTTGAAGAGTAGCCTCTAGCCTTTATAATCGTTTGGGTTTGTATTTCTGTGTCTGTAGGACAGAGTCTATAGTTGGTGAAAGTCATATATTCGTAAACAAATGGGTTCGATTTCAGACTATGTTGCATAGGGCCTGTATGACCTTAAGTAATTTATAGGTATATATGAGCCTCTGACTTCCCATTGTGAAATGAAAATACCAAGTTCAGGATAGGTTTCAGTGGGCTATTTGTATTTACTATATTCAAAATAGAAATAAACATGTCAATCATATGTCCAGTTTATCCTTTTATTAACTATAATAGTTATCTAAACATTATTTGAAAAATATAAAGCACAGCAATTACATTGTAAACTGAAATTAAGACCATGAAGTATCTTTTTTGCATACAAAATATATGCTATTTGTAGGTTTAAAAGTAGAAGAGCAATTATTTCTGGATCAAGAATAGTGAGAAGGCTGAACAGTTATGGTGTATGCCTTTAATGCCAGTACTTGAGAGGCAGAAGCAGGTGGATATCTATGAATTTGAGGCCGCGCTGGTATATACAGATTGAGTTCCAGGACAGCCAGGACTGTTAATACAGTGAAACCCAGTTGGGGGAAATTCCCCCCTCCAAAAAAAGAAAAAGGTTGAAAGGATTTTGCTGAATGTTAGAAGAAGACTTCATCTCTTTATTGGAAGCCAGGTGTTACTTGCTGTGAGTTATTGCTGGGCTTTGAGAAAAAAGTAAAACAACATAAGCAACATCAACAAAAACAATAGAAACATCCTTTGAGGTCACAAGTTACTACTGACACGTTTATTTTAAAGGGTCACTAAAATAGATGACGATTTTCTATAAATTCTTTCTATGAGGTGAAAAGATGAAAGTTGTCGAGAAGTTGGAGTAAGATAGAAGTGGGACTGAATGATGACTTTGGGGGCTTCTAGTTCTAAATAAATATGGTCAGACTTTGTGAACCAAAATAGTTTTTATTGCATAGTAAAATATCTTACAAAGCATATTTAGAAAACAGTTAAAATGACTGACTTTATTTTATTGCAAGCCAGGAATAGTTTATCCATATACATAAAAGTAAGCATTCTTACATAGAGCAAAAAAAAAAAAAAGGAACAATTGACCTGATTATACAATGATACATTAAAAATATAAATATAATGATTAAACTTCATAGAGTTAAACATAAGGCAATTAAATATAAGTAGTTCAGTGTCTAGGGCAAAATGGGCACTTTAGGAATGTTAGTTTTACCTCTGAAAAGACCAGAATTTAAATAGCTGACTTATGGCTAGACATGCTGATGAAGGCGTTCAGCTTCAGAACATACGAGACAGAAGCAGGTGAATCTCTGAGTGCAAGGCTGGCCTGGTCTATATATTAGGCTCCAGGCCAGCCTGGGCTACATAATAAGACCCTATATCAGAAAAAATAAATCAATAATTTAACATGCATTCATTCTCTCAGTGTGGTGACAGGGTCTCATGTATCCAAGGCTGGCCTCGTATTCCTCATCTTCCTTCAATAACCTTTACATACTGCCATTACAAGCATATCCTGCCACACCCAAATCCTTTATTTTTTCAACCCAGAGTGACAGGTATCTGTTATATACCAGGCAATATTTTTGGAATTATTATAGGAGCCCCTGACCATAATGCCTGACTTTGCATTCTAATACACACCCGTATTCAGAAAAAAAGGACATAAAATACGTGAAACAAGAAGAATGAATTTCTTTTCCCGCTTATGCTAAAATTGGTGGGAGAGACCAAGTCTCATTCTGTCTCCACCTTTCCCATAGCAGTGTTATTATTTAGAGAAAAGATGAAACAAAAGCCTAGAAATGTGTGTATAGACCTTGGCCTTCTGGCTCCATTTAGGGAAATGGCAAGTCAGCGTTTCTCGTGAATGAACCATTCCCACTCTTCCTTGGCAGGACCTGTAAAAAGCTAGAGCTAAGAACCACAATTTAAATATACAGGTCCTAATTTCTAGGACTCCTTGTACTGTTAGCATGATAAACTATGCAGGTTGTACTCACGGAGCTAACATTTTAGTTGGGGAAACATACAGTAAGACACATATCAAATATTATGACAGGTCTTGGCAAGTGCTATGAAGGAAAAAATGTAAAAAAAAAGAAAGATGAGAAAGCACAGTGATCAGGGATGTCCTGTTTTAAATAGGCAAGCTATGTAAGCAAGTGAGAATTCAGGGGAAATGGAGAGAGCCATGCAGATATCTACAGAAGAGCTTTGCAGTCTGACATAATGCCAAGTGCAAAGGCCTCGAGGCAGAAATGTTCACGGAGTGTTTGAGGAATAGAACGGAGGGCACTATGGGTAGGTAGCATGGGATGGGCAAAGGACCGGAATGGGTATTTATTAACAATGCAAAGAGCTAGTTCAAATGGATGAAAATACATTTAGACATAGCTAGTTGTCCCCAAACTTGGAAAGGAACGCTGCGGTCATTGTAGGAGAGCTGTATGAATAGTCATTGGAGAGTCCTGGGTGTTTTTGAGACTTAGAATGACAGAATTAGAGGCTTCTGCTGGAGAGGACTCACAGTAGTAGACTTTGCAGAGGTTAGAGACCGAGGACAGAGAGCTCAAGTAAGTGGTTTCTGCAGTGGTATCGTGAATGAGTTGGAATGTTTTTAGTAGGAACTAAATGGAGGGTATAGAGGAGAGAGTAAGGAAGGCTGGATATGAACTATATCAGCCTCAGCAAATGAATATAAAGGGCAGAAGAGATGTGTGCCGCAATAATGACTGGAAGTTCAAGCGTTACTGATTAAAATGACTCGAACATTCATACAGAAGTCAAGAGCAAGACCAAGTTCGGAGTTCAAGATGATGAGTTCAGTTAGATACGTAAATCAAGGAGAAATAGCTAAGATCACAAAAGCAGAAGTAAAGTCTGACCATGCAAGGACATTTTTTAGTTTTTAAGCATTAACAGAGTGATTTTTAAAATGGGGCTCACTGTTGCAGATTCTGGCTTTTACTATTTAAAATATACTTTCTGTACCTTTCTGATGAGAAAAGATCAGTTATCATTTGAATTTCGTTCACTGGCTCATAAACTGTAGCCCAACTGTCTTTTTTAAGTCAGGAGTACTGTGTGTATGTCTCAGTGACTTGTTGGATTAGCATAGAGAACAGCAACATACATTTTGCAATCTGGAGTATTGTCTTTCAGATAGGCAATCTTAAATGTTTAAAAGCTCTTGCTTTTTATATTTTGTAATCTTTATAAATAATTTCAGTCCAAAGGACAGGCTCATCATAGTGAAGGCTCAATACAAGTGTCACTTTTGCCCATAATCAGGATGTGAGAATTGTTTTCATTAATTGAGTGATTTACGGGGTTTTGTTCCAAAATAGAGCTTAGTGGGTTTCTAGGATCAGGATGATAAAGAAAGTAATGCAGAAGTAGCCATAGGAATTCAAGGACAAAGCTGAAAGTACAGTGTGAGACCCTGTCAATAGAACAAGAGACTGAGTGATTGTTTTATGGACAGGTTCTAAGGAAGTTCAAATGTTCTTGCTATGCACCTGGATGTAAACCATCTATTACTAGTAGTATCCGTCAAATACCACTAAGCATGGCAGTTTGTGAACTGTTGAGCTGCTATTCTATTATAAGGTGAATTTTTGCTAGATTATTAACAGGGTCACACCTTAATGATTACTTCATGTTGAAATTATACTTGTGTCATACCAATTATTTGAATCTATCCTGTGAAGAACAGTTAAATCTTTCTTTCTCTCGTTTTCCCTTTCTATAATTAGGTAGTCCAGAAGGGGGAGACAAAACACTGATTATTGGAGTTTAAAGTAGTTACTTCATGATGATAAAACATTGCTTTCTTATACTCCAAGTTGATTGTGTTTTTCTAATGGATTTAGACATTGTAGAATAGTTGCTACTGTAAAAGATTTAGTTTTGATGGTGGTAACAATCTTATTAAAAAATCTAAATTTAATCAGAACAAAAATAATCAATGCCATTATTTTTAACTATAAAGTAGAAAAACTCATTTGTTTTTAAGATGAAAAGAAGACCCGAGACTATTGAATGGTGGCATATAATAAGTGATCTTTTAAAGAACTGCACAAACACTATTAAAGTACTCATTTTAGTCTTCACTAATTTCACATTTATTACTTCAGTGACCAGCTACTTTCTCCTTTTCTAATGCTTTAACAGTATGCAAGTTGGCTTGTGTGTTAGCCTTGTTTTGGGTAAGGGTATACAGGGTCTGGGAACCTGGCTCAGTGGTAAAGCATTTGCCTAGCTGGTTTACGAAAACAAAACAGCAAAACCCAAAATATCAAGACAAAGATATCTACATGTATTTTGAAAGATTATTCATTACTTAAGCCTATTGGCACCATTATCATGGAGGAGCTGCTGCATCCTAGGGGAGGAAATGCCTTTTTACACCTGTTATTTTTGGGGCCTGAATGATTGAGAAAGAATGATCTTTGTGTTTTTGGAGTAGCCATTTGTAAATTGGCAACATTAATGCATGTAAACAGATGTTACTATGGAACTTCAGTGGGAGAAAAAAGTGCAAAATTACTGGTGCATTAGGGACCAAAAATACACATGGAGACAATTCCATTTCTATCATTGGCCTATAGTTTTTGAAGCCACTGTTTTCTATGCTAAAAGAGATAAAATATAGTCCCTTTGAGTTTCATATCATCCATGTTCACCTATCTTATGCACTCTTGCCTTTTATAATTAATTTCAATTAAACACTAGCTTTGTTTAATTAATATTTAATTAAAATGCTTATAAGTGCTGAGAAGGCAAGGGCCATGTTTTTAATATACCTTAGACATTTTCAAATACGCTGGGCTCAAACAGCAATAAAATAATTAGTATCCCTCTGTTCAATCACTGAATTCTTATAGCTCCACTGAGTTGAACTGCTTATGAACTGAAATCAGAAGACTGACAGTTATTTTATAAAGCTTCTCAAAAACAGTCCCCATTCTTTGGAAATTAAGTTCAGCATCATAAAAGTCTTTATTTCCACTTAGAATATAAATAAAAAATTTAAGTATCTTTCTTCTTGATAACTTTTCTGCTACACTGAGGAAAGTTGCTCATTATAACCCATGAACTCTCTTAGGGCACTTGAAGGCTCAAGTGGCTGTTCAGCTTCTTCTAATTCAAGTTCTCCTGTTAGATCTGTCTACAGATTGGGGACTCAGAATTGTTAAGTATTCATTTATAACCCACTTTGTCTCCAAGTTCTTTCTCTTGTTTTACTCAGAGTGTAGACATGTCTATGAAAGTGTTTTCCTCAGTTTAGATGTGGGTGAAGAATATTGAGAAGGGTCCACCCTCTGCTTCATTCTTTCCCATTATCCAACATTCTCTCAAAATGGCGGGGAAGAGACATAAATCTTTAATAAATCAATCAATCAATCAATCAATCAATCAATCAATCAATCTATCTTCATCACATCAGCTAGAAGTATCCTGATTGTTCCTTTAGAATTTTTCTCCAATTGTGTTTACTCACAGCATATCGTATACAGTGAATCATACTTCCAGGAAACCTACCATACAAAATGAATGCTTAATGCAGAAATTGTAACAGTTGAACAAAGGGATGCCTAATTCTTTTATTTCTGTTACAGCCTAAAGTATTTAAATTATGTGTAATGCATGCTAAGACATTCTCCTTATCTTCTGAGAGTTTATAAGTATTTTATTTAAATATTACTATTTAAACAAAGTTGATGTTTAACTGAACAAATTATAGCTCTTGGACTTCAAAGGCTTGTTGGCAGGGATTTACTTTTTATCCCTGAGTGACTTGAGGTAAAAGACTAACTTTTCTTTATCCTACATCTCTATATGTATTTTGCTATACTGATGGAGTTATGAAACACTTGTAAACTGTCAAACATCCTACATAATAAGCCATTACAGTAATAACCAGTTAAAGAGATAATTCTTATGGTAGTTCCTAATACACATTTCAAGAGAAATGTGTTGAACCACAAGTGCTGGCTGATAATGCATTTATGCATTTGTTTCATTACTTAGTGTCTTCTTTAGGAGCCAATTATGCTTTTATCCTTTGTAAAATCTCACATCTTTGACAGTGCTTTTTGGCTAAAGATAATGTTTACTGTCGCTTCTTTATGAAAAGGCATAAGCAACTATGGGTGTCACCCCAATCTTGCATTTAAATATGAAAAGATTCATCTTTAAACTGTGCAGTCATGGCATTATATATACTCTATAAATTAGGGGTTTAATAACTTTCTAAAACTGAAGTTATGGAAACTGAAGAAAAGCAAAGTTTCTGACAGTAATTTCAGACTTTTGGTAGTAGTTAAGAATTTGCCTTCTTTTAAAAATTAATGTAGGTATAAAAGACCCAAATTCTTTTAAATACATGATTTAAAAGAAGACTTCAAAATTTTATCTCTTTGTAAGAGCAATGCAATTCTGATGAGTAAGGGGCCAGGAAGAGAGGGAAAGTGATCCGAGGGAATGAAAAATAAAGTATACTGGCATATATGCACAAAAGTGTGATAATGAATCCTCCTACTTTGTGTACTAATTTAAAAGAGTGATTTAAAAAGACTAGTGTATTATCTGAAAGCTAGTGAAATAACTAAAGGGAATTGTGCTGGTTAGCCTTTTTGTCAATCTAGATACATCTGGGAAGACGGAATAGTAATCGAGTAAATACCCCATAAAATTGGCCTCCAGGCAAGTCTACAGGGTATTTTCTTGATTAATAATTGATGCTCAAGGACCCTACCCATTGTGGGTAGTGCCATCCTTGGGTAGGTGTTCTGGGGTCTATAAGAAAGCAGGCTGAGCAAGCCACGAGGATCAAGCCAGTAAGCAGCACTTCTCCATGACCTTTGTATGGGCTCCTGTCTCCAGGTTCTTGCCTTTACTTTCTGCTTTGATGATGAACTACATGAACTATATCCTGTAAGAGGAGATAATCCTTTTCTTTCTGAAATTGCTTTTAGTCCTGGTGTTATCACAACAACAGAAAGTAAACTTTAAAAATGACTCACAATCCTGTACCCCTTACATAAAATGCTGTTAATATTATGAAAAGTTTATATGTAGTCATTTCTTGGCTGCATGATTATGTTATTAAAATTGTTTGTTCCTATTTTTATTGATATACTTTCAGAAATGCATATTTTCTTTTAATCCTGTAAACTGATAAAGATAATTTTGGTAGATTAAGTATTTGATAACAAAGTAGTATTTTAATAAACCCAGGAACCCTCAGGGGTCCCTTAATTACAGTTACTGAAAACTCGATATCCAGAAACAAATTTTACCTTGTGTGGTTGTGGCATGATTTTATTTTTAGAAAAATTGAATATTTGAGTAGTTTGGTCCATTTTAAAATGTACTTTCCAGTATAGTTTGAGAAAACTGATGAAAAATAGCCATAGTTTTTAGCCTATTGTTGAATTAAATTAATACGTACATTGCCATCAGTATGTGAAACAATGCTTAGTATTTATTTTCTCAAATTGATAATTATTCATATTTACAAGGCACAAGTAATTTGGAGACAAATCTAGTGGTATGGGGTCAAAAAGTAGTAGCAGAAATTCATCAAAGAATTTCACAAAATTTGGCAAGCTCCACCTTTCTATGTTTGTGGGTAGGGCACTGCTGAATTACTATTCCAAATGCAGCAAGGTTTTTATTTGGAAAAATTACTTGTATTAAACAGATGACTAAGCTGAAATAGCTGCTAAAACAATTTCATGCTTTTGTTTTTAATGTAGTCCAATTATAAAATGTCAAATCAGATTGTATGTGCGTACACAAGTGCGCAGTTCTAATTTTATTTTTGAGTTATCACATTTCAGGAAGTTGATTAAAATCGTCTAAAATATTTTCTAAGCTTTTTGTGTATAACAAATGAACCATTTTTGAAATGAGTTAAAATGAGTTTGAAATTTTGGCAGATAATGCTTTGATTGAATGAATTGATTGATAATTCTATAGTTACCCATTTTGTTTGTTTTATGAATATGTAATAAACTCTCTGCCAATTTTTCTTATTTGCTGTAACGCGTACAGAGTCACTGTAATGTTTGAAGGCATACTCATATAGCTCTTACTCATTCTCATGTTAAAACATATTATACTATATTTGCTCATTTATTCTTTTTCTTATTTCACTTTTTTCATCTTTTGGAGTTTTTGTTACTGATTTGTTATACTTCAGCCTTTCATGCTTTAGCATGCATCACCAAAGAGCAAGGGTCTTCTCCAACGTGAGCAACGGATATAATCAAATTTGAGGTTTGTTTTTTCACTGATGTGATGTTGTTATTCAACGAGGGCCAATTTTTACATTTCCCCAGCTATCTTAATACACTTTATAATTATATTCTTATAGTACAATTGAAGATCAAACTTACTGTCTAAATCTTACTCATCTTCTTCAATCTAGAGGAGCTTGGATGCATTTGAATAGTTTTTGTTAGCACTTTGAAGAAACCAAGTCAGTTATTTTGCAGAATGTTTCTCAGCCTTGATTTTTCTTGTTTCTCCACGATTAAATTCAGGATAAATATTTTTAGTAAGGATGTTATATAGGTAATTCTTGGCTTCAGAGCATCTCATTACGAGGCATGTGGCTATATGGCTACCTCATCATAAGGGCTGAGGAAATGACCTCTATATTTGAAATTAATAAATGATAAATAAGATGATGTTTTGAGACCATGTAAGTAACCTGTTTCTTAGCAACATTTTATATACTTTTCACACCTGTGGAAGAAATTTTTGCTCCAAGTCAGTTATTGCTTGCTTTGTTACAGAATGATTTTCTGATTTTGACTTGATGCATTTGTTATGTGACATTCTTCTATAAAATAGGATATTATTAGCCTCTCTGTTCTGTTTGAATTAAAAAAAACATTATTCTCTCATAGATTGTTCATTTAAATTCATTTGCACAACTTATTGATAGTCTGTGAAAACCTTTCTGGTTTTTACTAAAAATAACATATAAAGAAATTAACCAAATGACATATGTGTAGTTTGTAATGTATATTATTTTTAAATCCTCTTTAATCCAGAGACCATTCTGTTCTTCCCCTACAGAAAACATTTGACAAGTACAACACAACTTGAGGTAGCCAAAGACTCAACTTGAAACGTTAATTTATTGCAGTTATGTTTGGAACCTATATTGATCACTGTAAAATCATTTTGAATACTTTAAGTATTAAATTCTATTTTCCTTTTTGAGACAGGGTCTCTCTATGCAATCATGGTTGTCCTCAAATTCACGATGTTGTCCAGAGTGGCCTCAAAGTCACCAAAATTATCTTGTCTCTGCCTACCGGGTGCTGTGATTAAAGGACTTTGTCTCCATGCCCGACTAAATTCTAGTTTTAAAACCAGGATTTTATTAAAATTTGTAGTTGGCTTACAAAATAATGGGTTTCACTATGTCATTTCATACATACATACATACATACACACACACATACATACATACATACATACATACATACATACATACATACATACATACATACGTCACACATACACCCCTTGCTCATCGCTCTGTTTCTGGTCTCTTCTGTCCTCCAAATAGTTCCCCATATGTTTTCATGTTACTTCTCTCTCTCTCTGTTATGTGTGTGTGTGTGTGTTGTGTGTATAAACTATTTGTTAACATAGATTCTGCACGAGCGAAAATATGTAAAACTTTGCTTCTTGCCACCATTACTCTCTTATGTTTCTTTCCATTAGATCTTCTACTTTTGTATCTTATTCTTATTTACATTTATACATACTTTCCACATATGAGACAAAGGCAAAGCAGTCACTGTTTGTACTTGTGATTCTGGCTTATTTTGCTTACAATGATGATCTTCAGTTAAAACTTACTTAAAAATCTTTTTTGGACCTGTGAGTTCTTATGGTAGATCACTATTGAATGAGGATAGGTTTTAGTCATCTTCTTGTTCAAGGTTCATTACTGTATAAATGTTAAGAAGAGTTTGTGCTTTGTATTATCAAGAAAGAATATTCAAATATCCCAAAATTTGTTTTGGAATGTAATTTATACTGCTGCTTTCTGGAATGTTGGGTAAACACTACATTCCCTTATTTATAACTTCGCAATTTCTTCATTCTAGGCATTTGCAGACATGCTCAGTAAATTCTACAGGTATCCCCACTCCATAATTATGTTTCCAAAAGAGGCCTCTGCTTACTTCAAGTTTAGTCCAAAATTTGGAGCTCTTAATCTGTTTCCTCCATACTGATGAAAAATTACCTACCTACCTAGTACTACCATTTCTTTCCCTTCTAATAGAAAGTTGTCAGCATTACCTTAGCCATTCAACTGTCTTATTTTTAAATCCATTCAATTTTCGTCTTTCGGTGTCTATCTTGTGTTCTGTTTTTTGATTTACATAATCTGAGTAATTAGGATAAAATATTTCTGAAGTCTCATTATGTAAGAATTGCTTGCTGTTTAAGATAAACTACTTTTTCATTCACATTTTGTTTTTTTTAAGATTCATACTCAAACTCTTTTCCTAAAAATATTAGCTCACATTCACTATTAAGAAAATAATTACAGAAGCATAGACAAGTGTTTTTCATGGATGAAGGTAAACATGAGATAATTCCCTTATGTAATAAACAACCCTCAATAAGTTATTTTGTTATGCAGTATTAGGGATTGAATCCATGGCTTTGTCCATTCATAGGAAGTACTCTACCACAAAGCTACTTTCCTAATATAATTTATTGATGCTTTAAAGTTCTGGGTTTCATTTTTTTATGTAGAATAGCTCAAGTGTAATGCTTTATTAACTGTCAAGTGGAAAGCAATGGAATTAAAATTAAGATGTGATAAAATATATTATTGGAATAGTTGTTTTGGTGCTGTATATGTTTATGTCTGTGTGTGGTGTATGAACATATGTGGGTGTGCATGTGTGCACTTCTGTGCTCACATGTGGAGGCCAGATGAGGACACTAAGTGCCCTGCTCTATTCTCTCCTGAATTTATTGAACCTAAGGTTCCCAGTAGTTTCAACTAGATATGCCTCCCTGCTCCAATACCCCAGCCCTGAGATTATAAGCATATACCCAATTCACCTGGTTTTTTTACTCAGGTCACTGAGATTTGGACTCAGGTCTTCACAGCAAGTACACTTACCAACAGAGCCAACTTCACAGCTCCTAGACTTACATTTTAAGAAAAAAATAGTAATATTGAAAGTAGAGGTATACAATTCATCAGTGATATAAATGTTCACACATATTCCCAGTTTCAAATGTGTAACTCTTCTCGGACTTTTGTTCAACTATCTAATGATCTATAAGCCCCACAACTTCAGTATTTCTTTATGGTAATCATTTATTTAAAAATACTTATTTAGTATTTGCTGAACAGGCCAGGTATTTTTATGGATATTGGGATTACAGCAGGGACCAAAAAGGTTAAAAGATCCCTCAAGTCTAAAGTTTCCTTGGGCTTGTGATAGTCTAGAATGGTCATGTGTGTATTTGCTAGTTAGGTGTCAGTTCTTGTACTCTGAGGTAGAATATAACATTTTATTTGAAAAAATTATATGTGGATTAAATTCTCCTAAAGTATATCATTCTCAGAAAAGGATATAATATTGAATAACAAGTGCAGAAAATCAGACCACAATGAAATCTTAGTAATTCAAGGGTAAATTCTGAAACATTGATAAGACATTCAGAACATATACCACTATACAGTGAAGGAGTATGTGAATATGTGAGTGTGAAGATTTGCTACCCTGGATAGAAAAGCCTTGAGTGTCTGAGTTGTGACTAAAATATGACAAGGCATAAAAAAGAAGGAACTGAAGCATAAATGTCAGTCACAGTCTACTAAGAATTAGCAATTATGTATTTATACGTTGCTGGTTATTGGTTTGGTGACAAAGTTAAGGTATGTTCAGGCTTATAACTGATACTGGAACCCTTTCCTTCTTGGTTAGAGACAAAAAGAAAAACAAATTAAAACATGTAATTAAGAAGAATTTGAAGAGTGCAGTTTATCGGTGGTAACATTGACATCAATAGTATCATTGTATTAACATCAATATATCAAAGCCATTAATAGCAGATGCAAATTGGAGATTGATTAGTTTTTTAGTGGTCTTTAGAGGTAGTGACTATAATTGTTTCATAGTTGGGTGGAGAGCTTTTATGGTTTGTATGGAAAGTGTCCTTCAGATGCTGATGCATTGGTACATTTGTTCTCCAGCTAGAGGCATTACTTTTGAATGGTACTTATCATTTGGGAGGTGGGGCCTAACTAGAGAAATTGAATTGCTGAGAAGAGTGGAGTAGAACTTATGGGTTGTAGCTTGGACCACATTCTACCCTGTGGTCTCTGCCTCCTGATCACAGAGATATGAGCAAGCAGCTTCATGCTTTCACCACCATGGACCCAGTCATGTTCTCTCTACGAATATATTGTACCCACTCATTCCATGAGCCAAAATAGATCTTTTTTCCTTAAGCTGCTTATTTTGTATATTTTGTCAATCCAATGAGAAAGTAGACTGAAACACTAGGTATAACCATGTATAAAGGGCTGTGTTAAGGAGCAAAGGGAATAAGACATAAGTCAGCTACAGGCGTTGTATCTGTGAGAATTAACTGTTACATATCAGATATTTATGTTACTTTACAATCCATAACAGTAGCAAAATTAGTTATGAAGTAGCAAAGAAATAGTTTCATGGTTGTGTGTCACCATAACAGCAGGAACTGTATTAATGGGCCACAGCATTAGGAAGGTTTTAAACCATTGGTCTATAGGAATGACACCATTGGTTAAATTGACTCCTAGTCTTCTTAGCCTTGATTCTGAGGACAGACACTGGAAATGGTTCCTTCTTTTCCATCTATAGGGAGTGTCCCTCTATATTATGGGCCTTATGCCTGTGCAACAACAAAATGTACTAGTATCTTAAGAATTTTTGAAAGCTATTGTGTCATCATAGAGCCTGTAACACAAGTCAGTCATTTGTCCTCAGTAACCATCCATCTGTATCTGAATGTTGTAGCCAATTTTTTAATGTAGCATGTTTACTATAGCAATTTAGATCACTGGTAAGTATACTAGTATATTGTAGTAGACAGAGATATGTTTCAGCCTAACACCTTAAATAGACGTGTTTGAATGTGAGTGTTTTTTTCCTAGATTTTTTCCCCCTAAAACATCCCATTTCCTAGTGACTCTAGGTAGGGAGGTATTTTGCTTTGTTTATCTGCTTTCTGACAGTGATTCTCATAGTCTATATCAGTTTTCCTTGCAAATAATGGTATAGCTTACATGATTATAGATACAAAATTTTGTCATTTGGTAAAAATAATACAGCAATGGGAAGAGTATATATATCATTGTAAGTAATTTATTTTTATTAAAATGTTAATAATATCCGTATTAGAATCTCATTGAGTTCACTTGTTCATTGTCCAGTAGTTGGAAACACACACACACACACACACACACACACACACACACACACACACACACACACATTTTGGTCTTTGGTTTCTTATTGTGGATGCATAGCACTGGTAAGGTTGATTGGCATACAATCTAGTCCTTTTCCCTTTGGTATTTAGGAAGATGTTCTTTATCCACTAAACCATGCCTAAAACCAGTATAAAACATCAGTGTAATTATAAGCACCCCTAGTTACATGAGTTAGTGTAATTTAATTTGTTGACTATTAATATTTTAAAAATCATGTAGTTTGAAAAAATAGAGTGGAGATGATAATGTCCAAACCAAACTTAACTAATCAATCTTTCCTAACTTTTCTAGAGTTATGCATGGGTATTTGCTATGTAGAAAGAAGATGTGATAGACAGTGGTCCATGAGTTTAGAGAACAGTGAGATATTGAATGATGGTGGAATAAATCAACAGTTCCTTTGGAAATGTTTGCAAGACCTTGACTGCAAATGGAAAATAGTCATTTCTGTAAGATTGGCTGAATCATTGACAGATGATCTTAACTCTGATGAGTAGCAGTGCTTAAGATCACAACTCTATAGAGTATTTGTGTGTTTGTGTTCTGGCAGGCTGTGCATTGTTTTTTTTTTTTTGTTGTTGTTGTTTGTTTTTCAAGACAGGGTTTCAGAGGCACACATGGTGCTCTATCCTCTTCTCTTCCTCCAATCTCTCTCCCTTGCTATATGTCCTGCATCAGAATTTTGGAAGGAAAGAAAAGGCAGAACTGATTTTGACAAAACATTTTTTTAGTTGTATTTTCAAAATCTTGAATATGTACAGTTCTACCACTGTAAACAACTAAATCAGCATCAACTCAGTGGGCTGCTATGATTAGATGGATTTTCCTTTGTTGCATTCTGGTCCTTCTGCAGTCCTTTAGCCGTGATGTGGTAACAATGTTCCATTTAAATAAAGCCAGAATCTAGAAAAAGAAAAAAAAAAAGACAGGGTTTTTCTGTAGCTTTGGAGCTCTTGTAGACCAGGCTGTCCTTGAACTCACAGAGATCTGCCTGTCTCTGCCTCCCCAGTGCTAGGATTAAAAGCATGCACCACCATCACCCAGCTTAATGTTGGTTTTAATACTAAGATTTATTGTGAGGTTAAAATGTTAGCCACTTCTTTTGTTACCACTGCAGGGAGATTCCTTAACTTTGGATACACACACACACACACACACACACACACACACACTCATCTGCGTGCGCATGCACGCGTGCACACACACACACGTCATGGTGTTTTGGAGAAAGAGTCAAAATGAGAGGGAATATTTACTGATATGTTGAAGAAACTGAACAGAAACTAGATTTTTAAAAAAAAGCAAGAATTGTGATTTTTTTGTCATCAACTGTTTGGGCAGCAATAATAGAATACAGAAGGATAGGCAATTTATAAAGAGCAAAAACTCATTTTTTTCATTGTTCTGGAGGATAGTAAGTCCAAGATCAAAGTATCAGCATGTTATGGGGCCGCCTTGCTGTGTCCTCTGGAGAGGGAGAATGAATTGTCGTCATATAGCAGAAGGAAAAAGGGCGGAGAGGTGAAAGGAGGCTGAATTTGATGATTTATCATACTATCACCCACCCAGGAGGGCAGAGCGCTCAGGGATCTATTGCTTAGGTAACACTACCTAACATTAGATTAGAGCAACTCTCAGAGTTCACCATGGAATCCAGAGTGACAGAGACATAGCAGTTTTCACATGGGAGGCACAAGCCAAACCTTAGAGAGTTTCAGGTTCTCTTGGGAGACAAAGATGAAGGAAGAGAAAAATAAATAAATAAATAAGAGAATGTATAGCACAGAGCCCAAGGATGGACTTGAATTAATGGAGCAAGTAGAGGAGATGAAGATAAAGTCCTTGAATACTACAAGAGAACAAGGAGAGGAAGATTCAAGAGAAGACTTTTCACAAGTTTGAAGAAACCTGTACATCTTTGAAGACACAGTTGAAGAAACTAATTGATCCAAGATACCATTGTACCCACAGGGCCCTTTTTACAGAAAGGTACTAAATTCTCTTGCCATCAGTGAAACTTCACACCTTTCTGTAGTGTAAAAGAAGTTATTTAGTGTGGTAGTGATCAGGAATTTGGCAGCTGCAATGAATTAAATAGCCCCTTGATAACCTCTGAAGAAGTTGCTGTCCCCCTTTAAGTGCTTACCTGATTACCAGAGAGTAATTAAAGTGCTGTGGAGACAGGGGCCTCAGGTAATTACAGCCTGGAATTACTTATATCTACGTGAATAGCTGTGATTGTAAGCAGATTTTCTGAGAATAACCAGTGGCAGATAGGACTGATGAACAATGCCATTGTTATTTGCATAGTTATTTAACATAAGAAATAAATCCTTATAGAAGATACCTGTGAGAGGGCCCTCAGATGAAACCCCTCTCTCTGGGCTGTGCTTTTGCCTTTGATGACACTAATCCTCTTACTTTACTCCACTCACAGTTTAATGTTTTTTTTTCTGCATACTAGGCTTCTTATAGCATTAGGAAGAAATGAAAAGGTAAAGGAAAAACCTGGTCAATTCAGTATAAATTATTGCTAGTAAATTTTCTTTTCATATTGTCCATGCCAAATTTTAGAAAATGTAATAATCGAGGCTAGAATGCAGATAGTAGCTTCTGTAATAAAATAATTTTTTATTATGTAGCATGGGGTAAGCCTTATTGCTTCCTTTGATTTATATGCAAATATTTCTTTTTCATATAGTTTATACTGTTTTCAGCTGCTATTTTGGTTTGTGTACTTTAGACTGTCTCTATTCTTTCCATGATTGCCACAATAAAATAGGCAAGCAAGAAAAATTATGGGTGATTCCTGTCTCATTTCGTGTATTTGTTTCACTGGCAGTACCAAGCTTTTTGGAAACCACTGTTGTCAATGTCATGAATTTACAGTAAACCTGTGGAATTTACATATATAAAACATAGATGTCATGCTGGTGAATTCAACTTACAAGCCATGGAATAGAATTCTTTCAGTGAGGCTATTAGTTTCAGGTAATTTAAATCTCAGTGGGAACCAGGAAATGGATTTTGAACTAATATATTTTTTGAAGTCTTCAAAGATAGGAGAATGTAATATTTCTGTATAAAGAAGAAAACATCTCTCTCTTTTTCAGGTAAAAAGGTTTAATTTTAATGAAGTGATTAATAGTAATTTCAAGATTTATTTTCCCTTGATAAATATTGTTTTTTGTAGGTTTAATGGAGATTGGTTGAAAGATTAGGCACATTTTCAGCATAATGCCAAGTAAAATGAAACATATCTTTCAAAGTAGGAAGATTTTTAATAGGGGAAATGCAAAGTGACATGTTTTTGAGACTATATACTTGTCCTAATAAAATTTATTCACCAATCCTATTCTTGATTCCAATGGTAGTGTCTGCTATCAAGGGGTATTTAATACTGGCTTTTGTATCAGGTAAACTTATATCCTGATAAAACGTTCTTTCTAATTTTATAACTCAAGGAAAACACACAACTGTTTTAAATTGCAGTTAGGAACATGTATAGGTAATTTTCAGACTACCTTTCAGGTGTTGCCGGCATTGGCACTTTGTTACACATTTTTTTCTAACACTTATGGTGTCTGTTGCCAAGATCAGCAGTCACATGTTCCCCGTCCGTGTTGTCAGTTTACCTCCTGTAGGCTTCTCACACTTGTAATATGGAATTATAATGATTTATTTACTACCATATCTCTTTTAGGGGACTGTGTGATCACTGAAGTTTCGGATTTTGTTTGTATTCTAAATAAATTCTGCACTGGGTTTGATACCTTCATTGATAGCTGATAAATTCTAGCAAGGCTCCCACCACATGCAGTGAATGAGTCTGTTGGAAGGATGGCAACATCCTTGTTATTATCCAAAGAGAATCATGTAACTTGTGCAAGTCAAATTACATGTTAGGAAAGTGGTGATGTCCCTCATGGAATAGTTTTGTATTAAAAAAAAAAACATTTTAGAAAGTGGCAATTCCAAGAATATAGTTTGCCATGTGCACAGATTCCTTAAAATGGCCATATATTTATTTTCATATTGCCAGTAACCCATTGTTAACATTATAAGAAATATAATAGATGATAAGTTAAATTTTGCATCAAAAGTCAGCATGTTTTTGTTGTTAGCATATCTTCCCAAACATCCAACAAGAATGTATTTTCAGGGTCAGATCAAAGTGCAATTCATTTTTCATTGTTTATTTTACATGTATTTAACATGGTGTCACATATATCATGGGTATAAGTGTTACCAAGACAGTGTCCACTTTGGCAGATTTGTTAAAAGGATTCACAAGAGTGAGGGATTAGTTTCATTAATAATTAAAATTTCTCACTGTATTCTAGTAGATACTGCTTGATTGCAAGGGGGAAAAACTATGTGATCCTGAAGGAATCCATGGATAGGTTGTCTGCTGACTGCCTCTTGAGAGAGGTCTCTTCCTTTGTAGTGAAAATATAGCAGTGCATGTGTGACCTTCTTGTCCATGGAAGACCACTAGAAAGTCAGTACCCAAGTTCTGTTTGTGTTTTGCATGGCTATTTGCAGAGGTATTCAGTTTAGCATTTACGAAAAATACAGACTCTCCAATGTAAAGCAGGTCTTTATTATAACATGTTTTGTTTCATATCAACAGACATAGTAACACTCACTTTATCATTTAGGAAATCAGGGATATATTCTAAATCCAGGTTCCCAACTATTACCAATAACTAACATTGTAAGCTAGCCTTCCATAGAGGATAAGTCTTAGGCTGTTCTGTGAACTTTTCTGGCCAGGATGGCTTTGTGTGAATACTAGAACTGGTAAGAAAATTAAACTGTAGTGTATGCCATTTTTAAAGTACTTTAAACCACTCATATGCTTAATCTGTAGACAGAATGATAAAGGTCTCGGTTATTTATTAGAGGTGTCTCTAATGCTTTGGTGGTTTAAGTACCTGTTCATTGACTTGCATTATTGCTGAATTTCTTAGTTAAGCTTTATGAGTACACTGAACATACCTGACTTTCCACTGCCCTAGCTAGAGCTTTAAAGCTTGCTAAAAATATAGTTGCTTATACTCCATATCCTCCTGCAAATATAGTCAGCTAGACATACTCTTGCTTGGTAATTTTTATAGAGCCATATAATATTATACTGACTTTTATTCAGACTTTAATTTTCTTTGTTTTCGTTGGTGAGTTGGGATATTGATATGGCATAAGCTAACAAACAAAACAGTAAAGCAGAGAGTTCCAGAAAGTCTTGCATATTGTTGTAGTTTCACACATTCTGCAATATTAAGATCTTAATTTCTGATTTGTGTATGTGACTCCCTATGAGATGGCATGATAATTGATTGAAAATCACCTTTGATTACTTCTTTATATGATCTTATGTGCCAACATGTTTACTGATTTTAAGGTTTTGTTCAGTTGGGCATTACATTAATGCCTTGGGGACTACAATTATGGCAGTTCTGTTTTCGGCATAGGCTTCTTCTTATCAGGAAGTCAGTTTTCAACCATTTGCAGTGATACTTACCCCCTTTTTTTCAGAATTAAATATGGGAAACAAAGACACTTAATATGTCTTAGAGATTTGTGGATGTCAACTGAGGCTTTCACCCAGTTAATCTTATGTTTTGAAAAGAAAAAATAATGAAAGGTGTTACTGACAGTGAGAAGTGACAGCTAACAGCAGAAGGAAGAACTTTAAAAACCATAGTAGCTTTTAGCTATTTGACAAGGAGAAAAGCAGCCCCAGCAGCCCCACCATTTTCAATGGTTTTGAAGGGCATTACTCTATTATTACAAAGAATAGAAATTGATCTTGATGAGGTGCCATCCAGGGGAGATTCATTGTTCTCTTCAGCAGCATAGCCTCTGTCTACTACAGTTTCTAAAAGTTTCTATCAGTATTGCTTCTCTCCCTTCTCTTTTAGTTGTTGTCTTTAAAAATCTCCTTTAAGTAAAGAACATACATTTATGTATCACTGGTTATGGGGAATGAAAGACACCATTGTACTTAGTTTTCCGTATGAAAGCTCATGGAAAAATAGGTATCTTTGATTTCCTCAGTACTTAATATAATAAAAAGCATAAAAGGTACAGCTACAGAGTAATTATGCCAAGTGAAGATTCCAGAAATATTTGGTATAATTTGGGACACATTTTTTCATGTTCTCTTATAACCTCACATGAATATTTATGAGGTTTATTTTCAAAGGAAGTAACTGGCTACCGATAAGATGGTTTAAAAAATTGTTTTCATGAAGCATGGATGTCTTAAAACTTCGTAGGGAAAAGAAATGTGATTCAGCCTATAAATTAGATAAAAGGCTCCTTAATCCTGGCACTATTACACGCAGAGGGGAAGATATTTTATCATATTCTTGGCATGTATGTTTTTGGTGAGCTGGCAGGTTTTTTTTTTTATGATGTGTGAGAAAAATGAAGGCTGTCTTATTATACAAGAGTTTGTCCCTATCCCAGCCTGTCAGGCAACTCTCCAGTAATACTTCCTGACTTTCTACTTTGTTTTAGGGATTGTGATAAATACGAGTTTTTCATGGATGAGCTCATCCTATCCTCATATTGTAAGTAACCTTAGAAGATGATCATTATTATCTTCAGTTTAAGAGGTTGAGATTTATAGAAGGTAATTAATTTGTTTAAGGTCAGCTCTGCCTGACAGTGACCTCTAAACTCTCAATTGCCCTACTTTTATATACCCCTAGGCAGCTTGGTAAGATAGCAAGATAGGCTTACTCTACTTACTAAAGGGGACTGAGACAGTTATTAATGGATGGTAGACTGTGCAACCAATTCAGGCTGCTGCCTTTTTCTTCTATGGATTTTTAGTGGGAGAAGCTCTCTGTCATAAATGAAGTGCAAACCTGTTATCCCTTACTTTTAAGCACAGAGCTGGAAAATAAGGAATTACTTGGTGGCATTTACTAGTTTCCATGGTTTTCTTTCTGTATTCTCTCCAAGTGATAGTTGATGGCTCATTTGCAGACAGGGAGCCAGGTTCCATAATGCTAGAATGCACTATCATTGTCGTTCTTGATGTCTTTGGCAATAAAAGCTGAAACAGCCCCTGACCACACTGCTCCCACCACCTGACTCTCAAACAATAGTAACAAGTAAGGCTTTTTGTGGTTCCTTCCTTTTGACTACCATTTGCAAAGGGGTGAGGAATTCCTACTTTTTTGTTTTACCATAGGACATGTTTTTATGTCTCAAATATATCTTTCTCTGTAGACTTGGTAATCAAATATTTTGGGTAAACTATTTTATTGGGAAAAATGCCCCAATATTTTTTATTTTTGTTTGTTAGTTATTATGTTCAACTGATTTACAAAGAAATTTAAGGATGCCATCCCCTTGTAAATTGGGACTGCTTGTAAAACATACAGGATTGGGGATACTTTTTTTGGCATCTATCTATCTATCTATCTATCTATCTATCTATCTATCTATCTATCTATCTATCTATCTATCTATTTAAGATTTCTCTC
The DNA here is from genome assembly GCF_037038515.1 of Microtus pennsylvanicus. NCBI lineage: Eukaryota > Metazoa > Chordata > Mammalia > Rodentia > Cricetidae > Microtus > Microtus pennsylvanicus. The sequence goes on from NC_134601.1 coordinate 22,599,907, forward strand.
TCTTCCCAGCCACCGCCTCCCATTTCTCCCCCCTCCCCCAATCAAGTCCCCCTCCCCCATCAGCCCAAAGAGCAATCAGGGTTCCCGGCCCTGAGGGAAGTCCAAGGACCACCCACCTCCATCCAGGTCTAGTAAGGTGAGCATCCAAACTGCCTAGGCTCCCCCAAAGCCAGTACATGCAGTAGGATCAAAAACCCATTGCCATCCATCGCCAGATGAAGGTTCTATGGTGATATGTAAGATATTCATCAGCATGGCTATAGGATAGGGTCATTTCAGGTTCCCTATCCTCAGCTGCCCCAGGAACTAACTGGGGATATCGCCCTGGGCATCTGGGAGCCCCTCTAGTTCCAAGTCTCTTCCCAACCCTAAGATGGCTCCCTTAATTAAGATATGTGCTTCCCTGCTCCCCTATCCAACCTTCCTTTATCCCAATCATCCTGTTTCCCCAAGTTCCCCCCATCCTCCCCTTCTCACTTTCTCTCCCCATCTCCCCTTACCCCCCTCCCACCCCACCCCCAAGATCCCAATTTTTTGCCCGGCAATCTTGTCTACTTCCCATAACCAGGAGGATAGCTATATGTTTTTCTTTGGGTTCACCTTCTTATTTAGCTTCTTTAGGATCACCAATTATAGACTCACTGGCCTTTATTTGTGGCTAGTACCCAATTATGAGTGAGTACATCCCATGTTCATCTTTTTGGGTCTGGCTTACCTCACTCAGGATAGTGTTTTCTATTTCCATCCATTTGCATGCAAAATTCGAGAAGTCGTTGTTTTTTACCGCTGAGTAGTACTCTAATGTGTATATATTCCACACTTTCTTCATCCATTCTTCCATTGAAGGACATCTAGGTTGTTTCCAGGTTCTGTCTATTACAAATAATGCTGTTATGAACATAGTTGAACAAATGCCCTTGTCATATGATCGGGCATCTGTTGGGTATATTCCCAAGAGTAGCATTGCTGGGTCCAGGGGTAGGTTGATCCCGAATTTCCTGAGAAACCACCACACTGATTTCCATACTGGAGCACCGGACTGAGCTCCCATTGTCCCAATGAGGAGCAGAAGGAGGGAGAACATGAGCAAAGAAGTCAGGACCACAAGGGGTGCACCCACCCACGGAGACAGTGGGGCTGATCTATTGGGAGCTCACCAAGGCCAGCTGGACTGTGACTGAAAAAGCATGGGATAAAACCGGACTCTCTGAATATGGCGGACAATGAGGGCTGCTGAGAAGCCAAGGACAATGGCACTGGGTTTTGATCCTACTACATGTTCTGGCTTTGTGGGAGCCTAGCCAGTTTGGATGCTCACCTTCCTAGATATGGACGGAGGGGGGAGGACCTTGGACTTTCCACAGGGTAGGGAACCCTGACTGCTCTTCGGACTGGAGAGGGAGGGGGAGAGGAGTGGGGAGAGGAGGAGAAGCCTGGGAGGAGGGGGAGGGAAATGGGAGGCTGGGAGGAGGCAGAAACTTTTTTTCTTTTTTTTCCTTTTCTCAATAAAAAAAAGAAAAAAAATTCACACTAAAAAAAAATAATAATAATAATAAAAACCCATTGCCATTGTTCTTGAGTTCTAAGTAGTCCTCATTGTCCGCTATGTTCAGCGAGTCCGGATTTATCCCAGGCTTTTTCAGACCCAGGCCAGCTGGCCTTGGGGATACTTTTTATATCAGATTAGATTGAATATTCTTGTTAATTTGAATCTTGTGATATGTATGAAAGTGTATGCTGCAGTTAGGTTAACACCTCAGTTGTTATAAAAGCATAATTTCAATAGTATGGAAATTTAATGTAACTTTGGAGACTTAGAATTATTTTGTTCCTTTCAATGTTAATTTATTTAAGTTTTAGCTATTTTAAAATAGCTTTATGTGTGTGGGCCTGGTAATGTTTTTTTATTTTTGTTTCATTACATTTTGAAATGAAAGTGACTTTAAAATAGGCTCCAAGGAGATGTTAGTTAAATTATTAGTAATGAGTTTGGATGCCTTGAAAAAAGTATACTCATCAATAAATAAACATAAAATAATGAAATAGAATCTCTTTATAATGCTGCTGTTACAGGGCCGGCCCACTACCTGTTATGCAAACTAATTTTGCTGCACTCGTCGATAGTTTCAGCAGCAATAGTATTTTACTGAAGATACTAAAAGCTCTATTCTTTTCAGGAGTTGGATTCCAGTTTTATACCATATTTTGGCTTCTGTTAGTGGAAAGCACCCTTGCAAGCCTGGTTTTGAAATTTTAGAACCATTGAAGATGAATAAAAAGAGATTGCTCTCCCTTGCATTCCATGTTGATTTCCCTTCCCATTATGTACACTATGAGGGATGTTATATCACTTCTGTTTTTCTTTATGTTTGTATTTCTTCACTTACAAAACAAAGCATTAATATACACATTGCACTCATCTTGTAGAAAAAAATAGTTGACAAGTCTAGAACTTTTCCCATATATTACCTTCCTTACCTCTGTGTCAAATTTCTGACAGAGAGCAGTTTTAGAGAAGAACGGTTGATTTTGGATCACATCTTAAGAAGTCACTTATGGTGGGACGAGGTAGCAGTGGGAACACTTCAGCACCCACAGTCATGAAACAGAAAGAAATGATTTAGTTCAAGACCCCAGCCCATAGGATTGTGCTACCCACATTCAGTATAAGTTTCCCTAACTCAGTTACCCAAAAATTACATGGTGATCTCCTGGGTGATCCTAAATACAACTAATCAAATTGAGAGTCAAAGCTAACCATCACACATTAGTAAACATGAGTTTGAATTTTGCCACCCTGGGCATAGCAATATTAAGATTTGTGTTTGGATGGTATTTTTCACTGTTAATCACTAGCATATTATCATTGTCCATGACAAACTATATAAAGTTATGTAATTTTCAGTAGTCCAGAATATTGCTTAGTGTTGGGAATTTGATAGATACTTCCATCTTCCAAAAATAAAACATCAAAACCAAGGCACCACCACCATCATTACTTCCACTGCCCTGCACTAGGCAATCCATTTGATGTGGATGGAGATCCTGTTTGGGCTTATGTTAGGGAAAAGAAAAAGAGAGGTGGAGAGCATGAGAGTTCCAGGAGGTTTGTTGCAGGTGCTAGTGAAAAGGAGAAAGAAGATGTTAGTTAACATTTAAGTAATGATGTTTAGAAGAATAACTCTGCCAGATTGAGAACTGAGGCATTATGAGAGCAGATAAATCCGTGAATTCATGAGAAAGAGAAAATAAGAGCTTGGGGAAGAGAGCTAAGAAGTCTTCTGATTCACAAACAGTCAGGAGGCAAAGACAGGAGGATCATGAATTCAAGGTCAGTCTGATGTGCTCTGAGACTCTTGACTCCCCCTCCCCCTGCCAATTCCACCAGCTTTTCTTTCCAGTGTCTTTTTTTATTATTAATACTCTGCTAGAACTTCCAGAAAGCTGAATAATAGTCCTATGTCTCTGGGAAAACACTCCCACACTTTCTATGAATGTATAATAATTGAGTTAACTATTTTTTTTTATTGAAAGACATTATATAATTTTTAGTTTTCTGCAATTATAACTAAAAATAATACTTTTATTTGAGTAACCTTGAATACCCATTTAACTTTAATTTTTACAATTAGGTAGAAATTCTAAGTCGATTTATCTTCCTATTTGACGACTTCTGATGATTACTATACAGTTTCCAGTCTTTGGTCATATCTTTTATTTTCTATTTTTATTAGATAAGTAGAAGTGAACTGTAAGGGTACCTGTTATGTGCCACACATTTACCTCGATTACATTTAATCCTCACAGAGTTTTATATTCATACTCTCTTTGAGATGAAGAACATGAAGATTAGGAATTTACTTAAAACTCTGTGGAATGGAATCCGAATTCAAATCCTGATCTGATACCGAGTTCCTTGTTTGATACTGCATAAGAATGCTTGGCATTCTTATATTCTTTTGTCACATTCCTCAAATCATTGATATAGAGTGGATTATTGATAGAGAAAACAAAACCTTAGTTGAAATTAATGTCTCAGAAATTTAGTTTTTGTTCTTGTCACCCTGCAGACAACATAATTATTTAACATCTTAATGATAACGTCTCTTTTTTGACTAGAAACTTCAGTCTTCTCTGTTGTTAGCCATGCCATGTATTATTTTATCTGCAAGCTAAGTATGTCAGAAAGTGGATATTTTAGAGCAGGAAAGAATTTCCTGTGTTTAACTCTCAACTATGGGACTATAAATTGAGGTTAAAGAAAAATCCGTGGGCATACAATTTTGTACATTTTTTTATTACAAAAATTGCAGTAAGGACTCTAAAAATTACATGGTAGAAATGGAATCTCAATTCTGAACCAAATGTATATTTCAATTTAGAGAAAAAGATGTGCATGTAAGGTACACATGCATTGGCATATATACAAATGCCAGTGCGTATATGTGTTTTCCTAGTCCTCTTGGACTGTGGTAAGAAAATTCAATATGTTGTGTGGTTCAATACTAAATTTTTTTTGTGATAGAGAATGGAGAGTCCAGGGTCATGCTGCTAGTATATATGACTTAGTGAGAATCTTCTTGGCTTGTAGACTTTCTATTTTTCAGTCTGTCATCACATGGCAATAAGAATCAGTTATTGTATGAGGCATAATGAAGTCAGTGACCATAATTGTGGATTTTAATATTTATCTTCTAGTCCTGTTATTTATTACTTGTGGTTTTAGAAAACAGCTACTAGTTTTGTGTATGTGTGTGTGTTTTTGTATGTTTATCTTGGTAAATTTAACTCGTTTTGCCCTCTTGTACATTAAAAAGTACCCCACAAGCTCACCTATTTGTTTATTACTTATGCATCTTAATTGTGTCTTTCAATTATTACTTTAGGATGGAAAACATTCATCTTTAACGTAAAATAAGCTAGTTGTTTTTTTCTCTTTTAAATTTTGTTTTTTTTTTGTGGCAAAGTTTCTCTGTGCAAGAGTTCTGATTATCTTGTAACTCACTTTGCAGATCATGCTGGTCTCAATCTCACAGAGATCTGCCTGCTGCTGCCTTCCAAGTGCTGGGATGAAAATGGTGTGTGCCACCACTGCCTGGGCATAACAGACCAGCTTTAAATGTTGTTCTTCTTTGGGCATCTAGGTTGTGAACAGATCAGTGCTGCCAGGAGTAATTGTGTCTCACTTCAACAAAATCCTAAGCTATTTAAATGCCGTATTTCACAGCTCTTTGACGTGGTTGAAGATTACCTATCTATTCAGAATACAATCTCTATATATCTAAGGAACCTGATTAGTATAACTATAAGTATGACAAATATAGATGACTACTGATCTATAATTCTTAATATTCTTAATACCTATATAACTTAAAGACTAATACTTCACATTAGAATATTATACAATAAACAACTGTGCAACAAATGATGACAGTGACCTCAAAATATAAACAATGTATAGGTATGTTTATCAGAGATAGATTAAGGGTCTTATGCTCTACCAACTGAGCTAGTGGGGCAACCAGGAAACAAGCGGCCTCTCTCCCTATTACAGCCTGAGAGATTTTTTTTAATATGGAAAATTATGGCCCATTGCCTCCTTATGCAATTTATTTATTTATTTCCTTAGAAAAATTCTCTGTAGAAGAACAATTTATATATTTATTTATTAGTTTATTCAGTTTTATAGGCAATATTCTACTTGTATTTCAGGCTGGCCTCAAACTTGGTATCCTCTTGCCCCAGTCTTCCATACCCTTAGGTTGCAGACTTGTTCTACCATGGCAAGTTTGAAAACTGATGTGTACTGTTTCTTGTTTAATTAAGGCTCTTAAAAGGTTTTATACTATCCTCTCCTTTCTGTGTCTTGGGTTGCTTATTTCTGTGGACTTTATTTTCATTTTACTCTTTTCAGTTCTGTAGTGTTTTGCCTGTGTTAAACTCATACTTAGAAGTTGGTTGCAGATGGGACATTATATTCTCTGCTCTATAATTCTATATTTTCCAGTTTCATTTCTCTTAACAGTATATATGATTTTTTTTTAAATCTTAAAATCACAAATAGTATCTTTAAAATTCTTGCCCACTACTTTCACCCTCATTTCTGTCTTCATTTATTTCTACTGATCAATTTCCTGGTCATTTGAAAACCTATTCTAGCTGTGGGATATGGGAATATGATATTGTTGCTATTGGAAGATCGGTATCTTTTTGGTGTTTTGAGATATGGTCTTTCTGTGTAGCTCTGACTGTCCTGAAACTCACTGTAGTCCAGGCTGACCTTGAATTTAGAGATCTGCTTGTCTCTGACTCCCAAATGCTGGGATTAAAGGAATGTGCCACCACTGCCTGGCCCTGAAGTTAGATATGTTAAAGCATGCCTTTTTTTTTTTTTGCACACTGCAGATTTAATTCAGGGCTTGGTAAATGCTGAAACCCTGTATGATTTTTTTGCCTCAAATAGTAAATTTCTATTATATTCTCATCAGTTAATTTTAAGACTTGTTTTTAAGCTTTGCTTGTAAGACTAAACACTTTTTCTATGGCTAATTTAGTAGCACTCCTCAAATGTGTTCTTTTTATAATTTCTAAAGCAGTGGTTCTCCACCTTCTTAATAGTGCGACCCTTTAATACAGTTTCTTGTGTTGTAGTGACCCCCAAGCATAAAATTATTTTTATTGCTACCTCACAGCTGTAATTTTGCTAATTTTATGAATCATAATGTAAATATCTATGTTTTCCAGTGGTCTTAGATGACTCCTGTGAAAAGGTCATTTGACCCCAATGGAGTCAAGTCCAGAACCACTGCTCTCAAAGGCGTGGTGAGATCTCTTCAATTTAATCAGAGCACAGATGTCTCAGCCCTGTGCAGTTTGTAGGAGTTGAGTTTACTCTTCTCTGTTAGCCATTTGCCCATTCTAATGGAGTCTCATCTCTGTATGTGCAGATTGCGTACTCAGCATTGTCTCAAGTAGACTCTCTTGTAGTTCTCTAGTATTATTTTTCTGTGGAGATTACTCTTCTGTGGTGCTGTGCTCCATAAATTGAAGCTGCCTCATTTTCCCTGGTCTCCTATGTGTCTTTTTCCAGTCCCGCAGTACTGCAGTACTCTGTGTGCTTTGTCTTCCCCTTGCGCTGCACTGTGGAAAGTACTTCCACATACACAGCATGGATTGCTGTAAGGCTTACTTAATTTGTTTCTGTTCTCTCAGGGATCATGGCCCTCTGCAGCCTGTTGTCCAATGTCTGAAAACAGTTGTTTCGTGTATTTTCTCTGATTTTCTAGTTGTTGACAGATGGAGGGCTAGTCTACTACAAGGTACTTCTTTATGGCCAGAAGCAGAAGTGCCTCATGTAACTTTTATCATTGAATGAGTTGTGTTTGCTTGTTACTCTTTAGTTAGTAGACTACTGAATTGGTATTCATTTGTTCCTTGAGTGTCATACTTTAGAATTATACCTTCTTAATTAATGCATGAACAATAATTAACCAGTTCCTCCTCTGCGTGTGTTTAAATAATGTCTATATGTATGAGAGACATTTACATGCTGAATTTGTATGTAGTCTCTTTGAAGTAAGATCATTACAATTGTGACCTACATTTTTTTCCCCCACTGGATTTTTTTCACTCATAGCGAAGTGTTTTGATAGAGCGTAAAGCAACATTTTATTAGTTTCTCAAATCCCTTGCTATCCTCTTTGCAGAATGAAAATTTTTACTCTTTATGTCATAGTGGGGAGTAAAGAATATGAAAGTATAATTGTCCATGTCTCTTAACTGCAATTTTAATTTGAATAGTCTCACAAGATACATTTCTTTTCTCCAAGAAATAAGTGAAGGCTCTTTTGAGTTCAGAGCTAAAATTAAGCACTCTTTTAGGTCGAGTCCCCAGGACACTCAGTTTTTCATTCTATGTAGCACTGTCTCATCTTTACATTTCCTGTGTTGTCTCTGTAGATGGTTAGAAAAGTAATACTTCATCAGGTTGCTGTCAGTGCTCCTCTGTGAGATGGTTATTAAAGCATTTCCTTTCCTCGCCAATTCAGAGTGCCAGGCTCTCACTGCTCTTATATACTTGAGCTCTTCTGCCACAAGGGAGAGGGTCACTAAACAGCTCTCAAAGCTGGGTTTATAGCCTTTCATATAATTTGGCCTTTCACTGAACTAGGTAAGGTGGTTCTTCATCTTTCTCTACCCCTCTATCTTTAATACGGTTGATCGTTGGAAAGAGCTGCAGTCAAACAAAAGTGGAAACTTTTGTAATTTATGTATAGCTTTAAAAAGGCAAAGAAATGAAGGATTATTGCAGTTGGTGCAGTCCCCGATACAATTAATATCAAATGCATATAAATCCTATTAGAGATCTGTCATGGGTGAAAAAGGAATATGAAAAATGCGTGACCTATCTTTATTAGATTCAGTTAGAGAGAGACCATACAGAGCTAAGGAGCTTTACGAACTGCATATTAATCATAACCAGTCTTCTGAGATAAACCTATTTCTTGTAACTTATCAAAGCCATACAGAAGATTAGGCATTCCCTTTGGTCAAGGAATGTTTTACATATTGTTCTGAGTTTTGAACATCATAGCTTTAAAAACTGATTAACAGATATTTTAATACTAAATATATATCTCATTGAATTATATAGCTTAGACAGCTATTATCCAGTAATGCCCCCTCAATAGGGAGATGGGCTCTTTGTCAAAACCTCTGCAACATTGTTATGTCGCAAGGAGGCACTCTAGGGAGTTGTATTAGAGATAACACAAAAAAATTTTGCTACAGCAAGCCATAGTTAAATTGTGCAGAAACACTTCTTTCTTTTTTTTTTTTTTTTTTTTAAACATTTTTTATTGATAAAAGAATAAAGAAAAAAAAAACAAATTTCCACCTCCTCCCAGCCTCCCCTTTCCCTCCCCCTCCTCCCACTCTTCTCCCTCTCCTCCCACTCTTCTCCCCCTCCTCCCACCCCTCTCCCCTTCCCCCCACTCCTCTCCCCCTCTCTCTCCAGTCCAAAGAGCAGTCAGGGTTCCCTGCCCTGTGGTAAGTCCTAGGTCCTCCCCCCTCCGTCCATATCTAGGAAGGTGAACATCCAAACTGGCTAGGCTCCCACCAAGCCAGCAGATTGCGTCGGATCAAAACTGCATGCCATTGTCCTTGGCGTCTCATCAGCCCTCATTGTTCGACATGATCAGAGAGTTCAGTTTTATCCCATGCTTTTTTTGGTAATAGTCCAGCTGGCCTTGGTGAGCTCCCAGTAGATCAGCTCCACTGTCTCAGTGGGTGGGTGCACCCCTCGTGGTCCCGACTTCTTTGCTGATGTTCTCCCTCCTTCTGCTCCTCATTGGGACCTTGGGAGCTCAGTCCAGTGCTCCAGTGTGGGTCTCTGTCTCTATCTCCATCCCTCGCCAGATGAAAGTTCTAAGATGATATGCAAGATATTCGTCAGTATTGCGCTAGGATGGGGTCATTTCAGGTTCCCTATCCTCAGCTGCCCAAGGAACTAACTGGGGACCTCAGCTTGGGCACCTGGGAGCCCCTCTAGGGTCAATTCTCCTGCCCACCCTAAAGTGGGTCCCTTAACTAAGGATTGTGGTTCCGTGCTCCCCTATCCAACCTTCCTTTATCCCGATCCTCCTATTTCCCCAAGTCCCCCCTCCTTCCCTTCTACCTTTTCTCACCCCATCTCCCCTTACCCCCTTCCCACCCCACCCCCAAGATCCCACTTTTCTCCCCGGCAATTTTGTCTACTTCCCTTATCCAAGAGGATAACGATATGTTTTTCCTTGTGTTCACCTTCTTACTTAGCTTCTTTAGGTTCGCCAATTGTAGATTCTGTGACCCCTATTTATGGCTAGAAACCAATTATGAGTGAGTACATCCCATGTTCTTCTTTTTGGGTCTGGGATACCTCACTCAGGATAGTGTTTTCTATTTCCATCCATTTGCATGCAAAATTCGAGAAGTCATTGTTTTTTACCGCAGCGTAGTACTCTAGTGTGTATATATTCCATACTTTCTTCATCCATTCTTCCATTGAAGGGCATCTAGGTTGTTTCCAGGTTCTGGCTATTACAAACAATGCTGCTATGAACATAGTTGAACAAATGCTTTTGACATGTGATAGAGCATCTCTTGGGTAAATTCCCAAGAGTGGTATTGCTGGGTCCAGGGGTAGGTTGATCCCAAATTTCCTGAGAAACCGAAACACTGACTTCCACAGTGGTTGCACAAGATTGCATTCCCACCAGCAATGGATGAGGGTACCCCTTCCTCCACAGCCTCTCCAGCAAAGGCTATCCTTGTTGTTGTTGACTTTAGCCATTCTGACAGGTGTAAGATGGTATCTCAAAGTTGTTTTGATTTGCATTTCCCTGATTGCTAAGGAAATTGAGCACGACCTTAAATATCTTTTGGCCATTTGAAGTTCTTCTGTTGAGAATTCTCTGTTCAGTTCAGTGCCCCATTTTTTAATTGGGTTAATTAGCATTTTAAAGTCTAGTTTCTTGAGTTCTCTATATATTTTGGAGATCAGACCTTTGTCTGTTGCGGGGTTGGTGAAGATCTTCTCCCAGTCAGTAGGTTCCCTTTGTGTCTTAGTGACAGTGTCCTTTGCTTTACAGAAGCTTCTCAGTTTTAGTAGGTCCCATTTATTCAATGTTGCCCTTAATGCCTGTGCTTCTGGGGTTATACCTAAGAAGCGATCACCTGTGCCCATCTGTTGTAGGGTATTTCCCACTTTCTCTTCTATCAGGTTCAGTGTTTTCGTGCTGATAATGAGGTCTTTAATCCATTTGGACTTGAGTTTTGTGCACGGTGATAGATATGGGTCTATTTTCATTCTTCTACAGGTTGACATCCAGTTGTGCCAGCACCATTTGTTGAAGATGCTTTCTTTCTTCCATTGTATACTTTTAGCTCCTTTATCGAAAATGAGGTGTTCATAGGTTTGTGGGGTAAAATCCGGGTCTTCTATACGATTCCATTGGTCGACTTCTCTGTTTTTATGCCAGTACCACCCTGTTTTCATTACTGTAGCTCTGTAATAGAGTTTGAAGTCAGGGATGGTAATGCCTCCAGAAGATCCTTTATTATATAGGATTGTTTTGGCTATCCTGGGTTTTTTGTTTTTCCATATAAAGTTGATTATTGTCCTCTCCAGATCTGTAAAGAATTTTGATGGGATCTTGATGGGGATTGCATTGAATCTATAAATTGCCTTAGGTAGAATTGCCATTTTTACTATGTTGATCCTCCCAATCCAAGAGCAAGGGATGTCCATCCATTTTTTGGTATCCTCATCAATTTCTTTCTTCAATGCCTTAAAGTTCTTGTCAAATAGATCTTTCACTTCCTTGGTTAGGTTTACCCCAAGATATTTTATGCTGTTTGTGGCTATCGTGAATGGAGAAGCTTCTCTGATTTCCCTCTCTGCTTCCATATCCTTTGTGTATAAGAGGGCGACTGATTTTTTGGAGTTGATCTTGTATCCTGCCACATTACTAAAGCTGTTTATCAGCTGTAAAAGTTCTTTGGTGGAGTTTTGGGGGTCGCTTATGTACACTATCATATCATCTGCGAATAACGAAAGTTTAACTTCTTCCTTTCCAATTCGAATCCCCTTGATCCCAATATGTTGTCTTATTGCTATTGCTAGAACTTCCAGCACTATATTGAAGAGGTATGGTGAAAGTGGACAGCCTTGTCGTGTTCCTGAGTTAAGCGGGATGGCTTTGAGTTTCTCTCCGTTTAATTTGATGTTAGCTGTCGGCTTGCTGTATATAGCTTTTATTATATTTAGGTATGACCCTTGTATCCCTAATCTCTCCAAGACTTTTAACATAAATGGATGTTGAATTTTGTCGAATGCTTTTTCAGCATCTAATGAAATGATCATATGGTTTTTTTCTTTCAGTTTATTTATATGCTGTATTACATTGATAGATTTTCGTATGTTGAACCAGCCCTGCATCTCAGGAATGAAGCCTACTTGATCATAGTGGATAATTTTTCGGATGTGTTCTTGGATTCGGTTTGCCAGTATTTTGTTGAGGATTTTTGCATCGATATTCATGAGTGAGATCGGCCTGTAATTCTCTTTCCTGGTTGAGTCTTTGTGTGGTTTTGGTATCAGAGTAACTGTAGCTTCATAAAAGGAATTTGGTAATGACCCTTCTGTTTCTATATTGTGAAATACATTAAGGAGTATAGGTATTAGGTCTTCTTGGAAGTTCTGGTAGAATTCCGCGTTGAAACCATCTGGTCCTGGGCTTTTTTTGGTAGGGAGGTTTTTGATAACCTCTTCTAATTCTTCGCGACTAACAGGTCTATTTAGATTGTTCACCTGGTCCTGATTTAACTTTGGTAAATGATATTTATCTAAGAAAGTATCCATTTCCTTTACATTTTCCAGTTTTGTGGCATATAGGCTTTTGTAGTAAGATCTAATGATTCTCTGAATTTCCTCTGTGTCTGTGGTTATGTCCCCCTTTTCATTTCTGATCTTATTAATTTGCAAATTCTCTCTCTGACGTTTGATTAGTTTGGATAGGGGTTTGTCAATCTTATTGATTTTCTCCAGGAACCAGCTTTTTGTTTCATTGACTCTTTGGATTGTTCTCTGTGTTTCTATTTTATTGGTTTCAGCCCTCAGTTTGATTATTTCCAGTCTCCTACTCCTCCTAGGTGAGTCTGCTTCTTTTTTTTCTAGAGCTTTCAGGTGGGCTGTTAAGTCTCCAATGTGAGCTTTCTCTGTTTTCTTTAAGTGGGCACTAAGTGCTATGAACTTTCCTCTTAGGACTGCCTTCATAGTGTCCCATAAATTTGAGTATGTTGTTTCTTTATTTTCATTGAATTCCAGGAAGACTTTAATTTCTTTCTTTATTTCTTCCTTAATCCAGGTATGGTTCAGTAGTTGGCTGTTCAGTTTCCATGACTTTGTGGGCTTTCCGGGGGTAGCCTTGTTGTTGAATTCTAACTTTAATCCATGGTGATCTGATAAGACACAGGTGGTTAGTAATACTTTTTTGTAACTGTGGATGTTTGCTTTGTTACCGACTATGTGGTCGATTTTCGAGAAGGTTCCATGAGCTGCAGAGAAGAAGGTGTATTCTTTCCTATTTGGGTGGAATGTTCTATAGATGTCTGTTAAGTCCATTTGTTTCATTACCTCCATTAATTGTCTTATTTCTCTGCTAGGTTTCTGTCTGATTGACCTGTCCATTGGTGAGAGAGGAGTGTTGAAGTCTCCTACTATTAGTGTGTGCGGTTTGATGGCTGCCTTGAATTTTAGCAATGTTTCTTTTATGTACGTGGGTGCTTTTATATTAGGGGCATAGATGTTCAGGATTGAGACTTCATCCTGATGAACTGTTCCTGTTATGAATATAAAATGCCCCTCTCCATCTCTTCTGATTGATTTAAGTTTGAAGTCAACTTTGTTAGAGATTAGTATGGCCACACCTGCTTGTTTCTTAGGTCCATTTGCTTGATAGGCCTTTTCCCAACCCTTTACTCTGAGTAGGTGCCTGTCTTTGTGGTTGAGGTGTGTTTCTTGTAAACAGCAGAATGTTGGATCCTGTTTTCTTATCCAATCTCTTAGCCTGTGCCTTTTTATAGGTGAGTTGAGACCATTGACATTAAGTGATATTAATGACCAGTGGTTGTTAACTCCGGTCATTTTTTTTAGTCGTAGAGTTTGTGTGTATCCCTTCTTTGGTTTGTGTTGATGAAGGGTCTCTAGATGCTTGAGTTATTGTGGTCATTATTGGACTCCTTGGTTAGTGATTTTCCTTCTATTACTTTCTGTAAGGCTGGATTTGTGGCTGCATATTGTTTGAATTTGTTTTTATCCTGGAAAATTTTATTTTCTCCATTTATAGTGAACGAAAGCTTGGCTGGGTATAGTAATCTGGGCTTGCATCCATGGTCTCTCAGTTTCTGCAGTACATCTATCCAGGACCTTCTGGCTTTCATGGTTTCCATGGAAAAGTCAGGTGTAAGTCTGATAGGTTTACCTTTGTAAGTAATTTGGCCTTTTTCCTTTGCCGCTCTTAATATTTTTTCCTTATTCTGAATGCTTTGTGTTTTGATAATTATATGTCGAGGGGATGTTTTTTTTTGATCCAGCCTATTTGGTGTTCTGTATGCTTCTTGCACCTTCATAGGTATATCTTTCTTTAGGTTGGGAAAGTTTTCTTCTATAATTTTATTAAATATATTTTCTGGACCATTGAGCTGCACTTCTTCTCCTTCTTCTACTCCTATTATTCTTAGGTTTGGTCTTTTTATTGTGTCCCATATTTCCTGAATGTTTTGTGATGAGAGTTTGTTGGACTTGCTGTTTTCTTTGATCAGTGTGTTTATTTTCTCTATGGTATCTTCAGAATCTGAGAGTCTTTCTTCTATCTCTTGTATTCTGCTGGTTATGCTTGTTTCTGTAGTCTCTATTCGTTTACCTAGATTTTCCATGTCCAGCCGGCCCTCTGTTTGTGTTTTCTTCTTTGCCTCTATTTCAGTTTTCAAGTCTTGAACTGTTTCCATTATCTGTTTGATTGTTTTTCCTTGGTTTTCTAGGGTATCATTCACTGATTTATTCAATTCTTCAAACTTTCTGTCATATTTCTCATCCATTTCTATAAGGGCGTTTTTTACATGCTGTTTAAAGGCGTCAATAACTTTCATGAAGTCGATCTTTTCTCCTTCTTGATTAAGGTGTTCATGTCCTTCCGTTGTGAGGTCGCTGGTTTCTGGTGGCTTCATGTTGCTTTTCAGTTTGTTGGGCGAATTCTTGCCTTGTCGTCTGCCCATCTCTTCTTCCAAATACTCCCTTATGGATCTTCTTTTACCAGATCAGGTCTCCTTGCCTACCCAACGCGGCCTCCCCAATGTTGGCTCTCCTGGCACCAAGGGATCAGGTCTCCGTGCCCAACCCTGGCTCGTCCCAATGCTGATTCTCCCCAATGCTGGTTCTCCTGGGGCCGAGAGATCAGGCCTCCGTGCTGGTTGGGCAGCTCGCAAACAAAGCGCCTACCCTCCTTGGTGCAGTCAGGCCGCAGAAACAAAGGAAGTGCGGCCCGCCCGGGCGCCCGGAGGACTGGGATCCAGCTCCCAATGCCACGCGCCAAAAGAGGGGGGGGGGCAAGTGGGGAGGGCTCTGGACGGAAGCTGGGTGGGCCAGGAAGAAAGAGGCAGTACCCAGGGAATAGAGGTCCTGCAGAGAGCCCAAGAAAGACAAGAGGCCAAGGGACCCCCGAGATCCCTGTCCCTGGCTGGCTCCGCGGCCAGAAACTCACCCCAACGCTGGTTCTCCTGGGGCCGAGAGATCAGGCCTCCGTGCTGGTTGGGCAGCTAGCAAACAAAGCGCCTACCCTCCTTGGTGCAGGCAGGCCGCAGAAACAAAGGAAGTGCGGCCCGCCCGGGCGCCCGGAGGACTGGGATCCAGCTCCCAATGCCACGCGCCAAAAGAGGGCAGGGGGGGGGGCAAGTGGGGAGGGCTCTGGACGGAAGCTGGGTGGGCCAAAAAGAAAGAGGCAGTACCCAGGGAATAGAGGTCCTGCAGAGAGCCCAAGAAAGACAGGAGGCCAAGGGACCCCCGAGATCCCTGTCCCTGGCTGGCGCCGCGGCCAGAAACTCACCCCAACGCTGGTTCTCCTGGGGCCGAGAGATCAGACCTCCGTGCTGGTTGGGCAGCTCGCAAACAAAGCGCCTACCCTCCTTGGTGCAGGCAGGCCACAGAAACAAAGGAAGTGCGGCCCGCCCGGGCGCCCGGAGGACTGGGATCCAGCTCCCAATGCCACGCGCCAAAAGAGGGTGGGGGGGGGCAAGTGGGGAGGGCTCTGGACGGAAGCTGGGTGGGCCAGGAAGAAAGAGGCAGTACCCAGGGAATAGAGGTCCTGCAGAGAGCCCAAGAAAGACAGGAGGCCAAGGGACCCCCGAGATCCCTGTCCCTGGCTGGCGCCGCGGCCAGAAACTCACCCCAACGCTGGTTCTCCTGGGGCCGAGAGATCAGGCCTCCGTGCTGGTTGGGCAGCTAGCAAACAAAGCGCCTACCCTCCAAACACTTCTTTCTTAAATCTTTATTTTAAGCAACAATTGCTAGATGCCAACACCATTTTTTAATGTCATTTTCAATTCCTGAAGTCTTTTATCTCATTGAGAAGGAGGAGAATTAGCTCAAGGGGATGGTTAAGACTATCATGTTCACGCACTGTAGTACTAAAGATAGTGGATGTACAACAGCTATAGTCTGACAAAGATAATTAAGACTGTATTTTAAAAATGGGAGGAAGAGAGCAAGAGAATTTCACCAGATTTTTAGACTTTTTAGATAACGTATAAAGCATAAATACACTGGATTTTGTATTGTTGTCCCTAAATACTGAGAAATGTTGATTGCCACTTAAGTACCCTATATTTATTAGAATACTGACAAAAATATAGAAAGATTTAACAATGAAGATTTTTGTATTTAATGGTGTACCATTTTTATAGCTTTGTTTTCATATTTCCAAAATAGTAGGTTTGTTTAAAAAGCTAAAAAAAATAGCTTTACAGAATTACATATGCTGAAAAAACTCTTCCCATCCTCTACTATAAGGACAACTAATTCTAATAATCCTAAGTACTTTAAGAACTCATTTACTGATGCAAAATATAGAAATTGAACCCATCATAAATCTACAGCTCCATGAGTTATTCCAAAGTGTCTATGTCTGTGTAATGAACACTCAGTTTAAGGATTGAAGATGGAAATCACTTCTCAGTTCTTTTGACCTATGCAAACACAACCCGTAATTTACTTTACAATACTCTATTTTCAGCTGTTTTAAATTTCATATTAAAACATCTGCTCTCATGGATTTGTGACGGCCGTTACTGTGTTTAATGTAATTGTAAGTTTTTTTTAAAATTACTGGTCTATACCTGAAGTTAGCCATTTTTTAAGAAAGGGATAGATACTAAATATTGTAGGCTCTGTGGAATATTTGGTCCCTGCCACAAACAATCAAGTTGACTGCTGTAGATAGTATAGAAATGAATAGTATAGTGTAAGATTCCATTGTATGACTATATCATCGTCAACATACCGGTTCAGATACAGTAAGGCAATGGGTTTTCCCTTTTTCCCTGAATATTCATACATTTATCATCATCATCATCTTTGTTATTTTAGTAATTTCATTTTATGTGCATGGGTGTCTTGTCTGCATTGATATCTCTGCACCATGTGTGCATGTAATACCCACAGAGGTCAGAGCAAAGTTTTAGATCCCATGGAGCTTGAGGTAAACATAGTTGTGAGCTGTCATGTGGTTGCTGCAAGTGCTCTTCGTAGCTAAACTATTTCTTCAACTTCATAACATTTGTTTTTTCATACATCGATGTGCATTTCTATTTGACATGTCTTATTAATGTATCATCGGGCATGCTTGAGTTCAACATAAGTAGGAATGCTGAAAACTATTCTAAAAGGTAGATTAATTGAATGCTCCACCAATAAAAAGTTTATCATTGCTTGTACCAATAGTGTTTTCCCAAGATATTTTCCTTACTAATTAAGTTAGCATATAATGATGCTTTCATTTTAAAATCATATCATTAGTAATCCCAAATATTAATGCATATTTGGTCACAAATGTATAGACAATATTATATGGTAGACTTCAGTGTCTTAAAAATCTGCATAGTATATATGATTTCTAGAGTGAGCAGATTTTTTATTGTTAACACATGTCTAATAGTACCATAGGTGTAGTCATAGCAAGCAAAGGAGACTGCATTCTAGATAGCATAAATTCTTCATAATGCTATTTTAATGGCTATTTTAAATGTTGTTTTTGACCTTTTTTTAGAGTCCAAACCCAAAAGGTCTTTTCTCAAATATGTATGTCACACTTTTTGATATTACTTACTTTCTATCAATATTCTTCTGTTTCTTATATTCACATCATCCTGCCCCAGTAATTTTGTCTGATTCTTGAAGATTTTGTTTAGGAGATAAATTTTTTCCATTGCCATGATGCGTTCATATTATGAACTTTGTGTGTGTGCACCAACATTTATCGCTTTAGACTTTGACTAACTTTGCAGTATCATTATGTTGACAGCTGTATCTAATCAAGTTAAAATATCGAAAGTGCTTTTTATAATAATCTTAATAATTATCCCTGTTATCCGCACCACTTGACCAGACAAAAGTCCCAACCTCTGAGTTTCATCATGTAGCAAGTAGAAAATAGAAGTGTTCTATTAAGTACTGATAATTAGCAAATAATATAATAATTTCTTTCCATTGGTTAAATTAAAGGTAAGTAAAAGCTTCACATTTTATATGTCTCTTATTAGAGAAGGAATTGTTTTATTTTTCCATTTTTTTTAAATTTATTAGATTTTTAAAAAAATATCAATCCAAGTTCCCACTCCCTCCCCTCTCATTCCCTCCACACACCCTCCCATCCCACCCCCATCTAATCCTCAGAGAGGGTAAAGCACATTGCTTTGTGGAAGGTCCAAGGCCCTCCCTGCTATTCTAGGTTGAGCAAGGTATACATCCAAAGAGAATAGGATCCCAAAAAGCCAGTACATGCAGTAAGGGATAAATTCTGGTACCACTGCCAGTGGTCCCTCAGTCTGACCCAGCCATGCACTGTCAAACACATTCAGAGGAACTAATTTGGTCCTATGCTTGTTCCTTCTCAGTCCGACTGGAGTTGGTGCCCTCCTATTAGCTCAGGTAGACTGTTTCAGTGGATGAACCCTTCATGGTCTTGACCTCTTTGCTCATATTCTCATTCCTTCCATTCTTCTACTGGACTTTGAGAGCAAAGTCCAGTACTCCGATGTGGGTCTCTGCCTCTGTTTCTGGAATTGTTATATTTTAAGTATGAAATACTGTGAATTTTAATATTATAAATCATTTCATAGTCATAATTTTGGGTAGTGAGGCAAGTAATTCCGGAATAGTGAACTGTACCAGTAGATAATGAGCATTAATCATGTCTTTATAGTTTTCAATAAATAAAGTCATAAATATATGCTGACTAATCCAACATAAATAAGTCATCATTATCATCTTCAAAAAATAATTGCTTTGGATAATAAAAAAAGCATGTTTTTTTGAGTCAGCTTAAATCTTTTGAGAAAAGCATCTACCTTGTATGAATGTTATTTTCAAATGTAGAAGCCATTATCTCATATGGAGTTGTAGTGCCACTGAAATTCTTTAATATTCATGGATATGCAACCTAGAAATTGCATCATACTAAGGAAAGTTCCCTGGTTAAATCATGGCAATCAGGCAAAATTGTAAGTATATCTTTGGCATTTACTGTGTTCTAGGTGTGGTTTTAATAGACTGTATATAGATTTAAGTGAGAGAAGATCTAAAATACATTTATTCACACACATCAGCCCATGTGCATACACATAAATTCATGTATAGAAGAACATATACATATATTTATGTACACAACTTACACGTGGAATGTCGGCTTGACAGAGAATGACATTAGGGTCATCTATAGTTAGAATTAATGAAACATAATTTCCATTCTTTAATTTTCTAAATTAAAATTCTGATGTTCTAACTTGAATCTCACTGGTAGCTTATTATACTAAAAATTACTGGCAAAATAATATATATGTAAATGGGAAATTCTACAAATAGATTATAATACTCTGAATACTGTCGCAGAAATTAGTTATATTAACTTTCTTAAGAAAACAATCACCAAATAGCCTCTAAAATCACACCTGCGTTCATTTATTTCAATGGCAGATAACAGCAATGAAACAAAGAGATGTCTATTCAAATTTCTCTTCTAAGCTTTCTGTTTGTCTTAATCATACTGCTGGTGAATAGTGGGGAAAGTCAGCCCAAGGGCAGATTCTACATAATTGGAAAAGATAATTTCCTATACTGTGTGATTTGAAGGCTACACTAAGATCTCATCTGCCTTCCTTTTTACATAACCAGAATAGCCACCATTATTCCACTCAACAGATAATAATATTAGGAGAAATATTTCCAAATAGCCACTTACAACACATATGCAGTGCTTTGGCAAGAATTTTACAATAAACCTTCTGATATTCTCTCCCACTTGATTTATACATTTGAAGGTAGGTACTCAACAAGAAGTGGATTCATGTCGAGGTGAAGAGAATGTTTCAGTTTCAGTCAGAATGCATGAGAGATGGCAACATAGTAGCTGTGTTCTCTTCTGAATGCTTGTGGCAGCATGTTTAAGCTGACAGCCAGACCAAAGTCCAGGAAGAGCACTTCTCCAGAGTGGACTGTTTCTTTCCATCATTGTCCCTCATAATACTAAAGGATTAAAATGTTAATGTACCGTGTTTAGCTTTAATATTCATCTGCTGAGTAGTTTGGACACACAGTCCCATCAGGAATGAAGAATAAGTGTAACCAGACCAAATCCTATATAGGATACCTCTTTTCCTTAGTCCCTTCTTTGTTCCTCTCAGCTTTGCTCAAATGAAGCCTACCTCAATCATCCCTTTGGAAATTACAATCTCCCCTCACAACACTCCCTATCTTCCTAAATTTTTGGCTATAGCACTTACCTGTGATTTTTGTGCATAAATATAAATATGTGTACACATATACATAAATGTATATATTTATGTGTGCACATGAATAGGAATGCGTTTTTTTTATCTGTTCCCACTTAAATGCATGTAAAAGCTGTTACAACTATAGTGATAGTATAGTTAGGTGTTCTAAAATATATTTGGTATTTTGCATCACATTATTTTTCCTAGTTGCTGTGATTATTACCAGGGAACTTAACGTTATTATTACCCTTCTTTGCAGTGTATCAGGAAATGTTACGTAGGTAACTACCATAGCTCAGATATGTAGATTTCTCTATTGTCAAATGAACTTTGGTGTGATACAGATTTAAAAAAAAACAGTTTTGATATAGACATGGCTTTTTGGTTCAGTGCTTGCTGCACAGGCATTAAGACCTCCAGCACACATGCAAAAACAAGGTGTGCTTGCATATGTCTTTAACTCCAGGGCTGGGGTGTGGGAACTGATAATAGATCCTAGGGTGTCACTGTTCAAATACTTTAATGAGTCTAAATGGTGGCCTCAGCTTCAGTCAGAGACCTAATGTCCAAAAAAATAAAAGTTAAAGTATGATTGAGGAAATGAGACTAAAGTTGACTCTTCATATACTCAGGCATCGGTAAAATATGTGTCCTTCTACCTTTCCGTGCATACACATCTGTACATATAATTCACTCTCTCTCACACATACATATGTACATCAACACACAAAGTCTCTGTAAATCTTAAAAATGTATGAGAATTATTTAATTTTGATTTTTCATGCAATCTAAAAATAATCATATAGCGAGAATAAATTGATTTTTAATTAGCATTTTCTTAATTTTGAAGAATACTTTTTTATGACATTCAGTATTATCTACCATGCTGGTTTGAAGGTACTTTAATAAATGTGCCACTGAGTAATTTTTCCCCAGCGTTAATATGTTTTCAGTAAATAGACACAAAGTCACACCTATTATTCATTGAACTCAAGAGGGTGTGAATTAGGAATAACAAAATTGATAATCAAATAACAAAATGATCAAAAAAACCAAATTGCACTTATATGTTGTAGCACTATCCACACCCCCCTCAAAACCTAATAATTATTCTAAACTTGCAGTGACAGATGATATCCTACTAGAAGTAAAATTTTTGCTAATTTTTTTCTCCTATTTTGAATATATCTGCATGGCTGATTTGACTCTTTCTTCAGTGTTTACATTAAAATAATGTGTTGCAGTTCACATAAAATGGTACTGTTTAGTTGTCCATTCAGGAGGGTATTGATTGTTCTTGGTGTGAATATTTTCCTACCCTAAACATTTTTTTTTTTTGCTTTTTTTGAGACAGGATTTCTCACTGTAGCTTTGGAGCTTATCCTGGAACTTGCTCTGTAGACCAGGATGGCCTCAAACTCAGAGATCCACTTCCCTCTGCCTCTCAAGTGCTAGGATTAAAGGTGTGTGCCATCACTGCCTGGATCACCCTAAACATTTTTATTAATTCATTTAGTCAATAAAAATTATCTTCAACTAAAAGCAGTATTATAATTGTTTTCCAACTACTACTGCCAGGAATTTAGAAATATAAATGAAATATTATGGTAAAAAAGCAACTTCAATAGAAATTAATCTGCTAAAATCATCATTGCCATTGGATTATATGATTAGACAGTATAATGTATAAAGGATTCCACCTGCAACTTGCCTCAGCATTTCTACTGTTTTTTTTCTAAAGTATAACCTATCCATTACTATTTTAAGTTTCACTGTGCCATGTATTTTATTTTTACCTCTTTCTCAACTCAAAAATTCTTCTTGTACTGCCGTGGATATTACTATGTTTTTACGATGTTCTTGGGATAGATATTAATAATAGTTTTTGATGGGCTGGAGAGATGGCTCAGTGGTTAAGAACATTTGAGGACTTTTTTTGCTTTCCAATACTCACATTGTGACACCTTCTCTGACATCTGCAGGAATTGCATGCACAATGTGTTTAGCCATACCTGCTGACAAAACATGTAAGGTATATACACCTTCAGAATCCCTGCTCATGTATTATTTCATTAGCTGACATATAAAATAGTAAATTAAAAACAGTTTTGGTCATTTACCCACAGTTTTTTTTATATCCTATGATAACTTAGCATACATACTGCATCACTAAGTATTTAATGGAGAAAGTATCTCATTATTCTAACTTTTCTAGAGACGGTTTTTCTTCTCAGTAATAACTGGAAGAGAAGCCTTTTTCTTTCAAAGTAAATAACTTGTCTATTTCAAAGTAAGAATGAATCTGTATTTGTGCTTTCTAATATGGTTAGCATGTGAATATTGTGCTCCAAACACATATCATGTGATCTATACTTTTCATAACATTGTAAGTATACAACAGAAATATGGTTACTATAGACACATTGCTATACAGCATATTTCCAGAGACTTTTCATGTAGCATGACTGAATTCAATCACTGAAAATAAACTCCTTATTGTTTACCTCCGCATCTAGCACACAGCAATCTACTTTCTGCTTTGATTAATTAATATTTTAACTCATTCCAGTACACCCTGTAAATGGTACACTATAGCATTTGTCTGTCAGCTAATTTCAGTTACCATAATATTCTCCCATTTATCTTTGCTATAGCATATAACAGGATTTTCTTTTATATGGCTGAATAATTTTCTATTATGTGTACCTATTTAAGGAAGTGATTCTTCTTTCTTCTTTTTGTATTATTCTACTTTTGTAGAATATTAGTTGAATGTATGTGAGAAAGTTTATTTCTGGGTTTTATGTTGTTGCTTTACCTATTTTTTTCTATTTTACTAGCAGTAATATTATCAGTATATATTTGATTTACATACCCATTTTATATACCTGTATACCTGGCTCTGTGTAAAAATGTCTCTGGCAAAACCAGGTACTGAATGGAAAAAGTTGGCATTTAGAGAAGCCTGTTGTCATAGGAATGTGATTAGCCATGTGAACAGGAAGTCTCTTTCAGCCTAAGAGGAAAGTTGAAATTTAAAAAAGCCTTTAACATTAGAAAGCCAGTTTGTGGGTCTTGTGATAAGGATCACACAGTGGATCAGAAGCCAAAACTGGTTGGGCTGTTTACAAATATGAATTGAGCTAAAAGTGTTGTATATTGCTTCCTAAGTAGCCATTCCTGAGCACTGGCATTCTGATAATAAACCAGAAGGGAATGCAGACAGTGCAGATTCCCCTTGGTAGAGAGCACAGTTAACTCGTGTTCCAGCCTTTTATTTTAGGATATTTATTTTGTTTTCTCCTTTGCTCTTTTTTCTTCTGGTGAAACAGTCAAACTGTTCTTTTGCATGAGTCTCCATCTCAGTGTCTCATGTCCTCACACGCATGGACGCAGAGTGCTTTGTGACAGACTTCACAACAAGGGACCCTGTGCAGACAAGAGCCTCAAACTTTATAATTCGCTATGTTATATGCAGGAATGATGATCACATCCATTTCTCACTGCTACGGAATCAAGCGTTTCATGTATTTGAAGTCCCATAATTCATTTCCACAGTGGGTGTAGACAATGATCTCTCCAGCCTGGCACCATGGAAACTGAACATTTAGATGTTTTCTGTGCTTCCAATGCATACATGCCTCTGACAAACTTTGCTTTATAAATTACTCTCAGTAAGAGATTAATACGAACTAATAGTAAAATAGAAGAACTTCAAAAATCTACTACAATACAGGTGGTCCAAAATACACAAATTGTTATTGGTATGATTTTACCATTTAGCATTTTCACAGTGCTGTTGAACATGCATAACTGAAACTGGAAAGTACAAATATGAATAATGGGGAATGATTATTAAAGACTGAGATTATAGTAGAAACATTGAAGGGAATGTATGAACACTTAATTTTTAATAATGAATTCTTTCAAATTTCAGCATGGCTGAAATGTAACTTTCCATTATTAAACCTAGTGTCGATCATCTTTCCATCATTGTAAGATTTTGTGTCTCTCTACCTAGCTTTTGTAGTCCTTGAAAGTGAGAGTTTGGATATAACTACAAATTTTCTATCAGTAAAACTGGTACTGGGTCTGACTTTTTGCTCTTAAAATGGTTTTTACTTTAAAAACACTTTAAAAATACTTTAAAAAGATACATTGAACTCTTTCCAAAGCTCTATATACACACAAGTAAGTCTACAGCACACAAGACTCAGAACAGGCAAAAATTTGCTTGTCTGCTTTAGTTTTTTTCTGTCAAATGCCATTGTTTTGGCTGCCTTTAAACATCAAGATATATAACACCAGGTTGTGAGTTCATTATCTTGTCTGCTAAAGTTTCTATACTACTCTTCGTTAGATTGCATATAGATCATAAAATACATTTAAGTTTTCTGAAGGAGAAGGAATGGTGGCACATACCTTTAATCCTAGCACTGAGAGTCAGAACCTGGTGGATCTCTGCGTTGAATGTCAGCCTGGTCTACAGAGAGAGTTCCAGGCCAGCCAGGTCTACATAGTGGGACCCTATGTCAATACACAAAACAAAATTTATAAAAGATGGGAATCTGAGACATTTTTTGCCTATAAGAATCCATCCAATTCATTTTAAATGTTATTCTATATTGTATATTTGTGTCAGTTATGTAAATATAACAGCCATATAATGACAGCAATCAAAACTGAAGAATATTAGGTCTGATTTTCTGAGTCATGTGCTCTTCTCTAGCTAACTTCCAAGTACCTTCCTGTTTGCATGTGATTAAAAGGAAGTAGAGCCTAGAAATTGTTCCTGGAACTGTTTGATTAAATCAAGGGTGCTAATTCAAGAGTAGTTTTGATGCCTTTGAGCATACACTGTAAAATGTATTGTCAGAGAGATAAGTATCTAAACATGATGGTTGTATACCTGTGGGAATTAACACATGTTAGAGAAAGAGATCCTGAGATACTTTGCAGTCTGCTGAATATGAAATCATTAGAGATATTTTAAATGAACAACTCATTGCTAGAAAATTAAGAAAGTCTTTGGAAAAATAAAAATAGATTCACTTTATCCTACCTTTCTCCTTACTTGTCAGAGCTACTAAGAGGGTGGCTGTGAAGGTAAAATTGCACACACGCAAAAGAGAAATATAGGATATTGCTATTTGGTTTTGAGGCTAGAAAAGTCTTTTCAAAAGGAAAAAAAATAAAAATACAAGCTATAAAAGAAGATATAACTCTTATTCTTAGTCTACACGAATTAGGACCCTTTATAAAACTAGTGTATAATATACATTATTGAAGAACGTGGTGAATTTGGAGAAAATTTCAAAAAATTGGTGACAAAGAATACCTTTGTGTATGAGTGTTGTTATATAGCAGAAAGAAAAAATATCCTAATAGTGGCTAGTTTGTGAGATAGTCCATTTCTTGACAGAAAATTCTAGCAGGAAAATAAAAGGCATGAAAATGTTTATAATGACATCCCAAATTCTCTTTCTAGAAAAATCTCCCAAAAAATGAAATGTGCAAAAAATAATAGCTATGGATATTTAGTGTTGCATTTTTTCTCATTGTAAAAAAATCTAGATTTTAAATGCCTAATATTAAGGAATTAAGTCACCACATGACAATAGATTACATGATAATTGAAAATATTTTATGTATTTAATTGTATGGAATACTTTCATCACGTACTAAATGATTTAGACTTATTTTATATATCTGAGTGTTGTGCTCCTGTTATGTCTATATACCACATTGTTATGGACAGTTGTGAACTGTCATGTGGGTGCTGGAAATTGAACCCAGGTCCTGTGCAAGAACAACAAGTGCTCTTTGCCGAGACAGCTATCCAGCCCCATTTACTACATATCAAACAGAACACATTAGGCAGAAAATGCATGTAGTATGAAATAAATTTTAAAATATTCAAAATATTTTGTATATGGGCAAAAAGGATAGATTATGTGATAAAATAGTAATAGAAGTTTTCTCCAGATTTTTATTTTTGGCTTTTGTGTCAATTATATTTTCTAAGTTTTCCACAGGTTGAGTCACCCCTGGCTTAGATTGACTGAGATGGTAAGGCTCATGCATGATGTGACAGCATATTAGAGCTGGAATACATTGTTTATTCCAACATGACTCTTCTCTAAATGAGAGAAGGGAAAGTATCTTGTCCATAGAGCCTGTATCGCTGAAAGTAGAGTAATGCAAATTTTTGAATGAATTAAAGTTAGTGTTTGGATTTCATGGGGGGAATGATTAAATGTTTGAAAAAGAATAGTTATAAATGATGTATGAAACATGTATTTTTATTAAGCCACAGTTTTAAAAGTACATTTGGGAACTAATTTTCTTGCATCAATATTTGCATGAAAATAGAAAGTGATATATGAAAAGAGAACATTTCCGGGAAAGAAAGTGTGGTAGCAGCTAATCTGCATTAATTAATAGATGTTCTCATAGTTTTAATCCATACCTATAGTAGTTTAAAGTGTAGTAGCTATATAGTAATCTTATTTAATGTGTATGTTTCTCTGTGTACTTGTGTCAGTACATATGTTTACGCACATGTGTACATGTCGGTAATTTATGTGGGATCCAGATAAATATTGGGTGCTGCTCTTCCTTTGGAATAGTCAGTTCATCTTTTTTTTTCCTTTTTAAAATCTCTCTCTCTCTCCCTCTCCCTCTCCCTCCCCCCCTCTCTCTCTCCTCCCTCCCTCCCTCCCTCCCTCCCTCCCTCCCTCCCTCCCTCCCTCCCTTCCTCCCTCCCTCCCTCCCTCTCTCTCTCCCTCTCTTCCTCCCTCCCTCCCCCTCCTGGCCTGGAACTCATTGATTAGGTTAGGCTGACTGGCCAGTGAGCCCCAGAGATCGTCCTGTCTATTATTTCCCAGCACTGAGGTTACAAATAGACACCACCACATATGACTTTTTCTGTGTGTCCTGGAGAGTCAATACAGGTCCTTATGTTGGCAGAGCAAGCACTTTATGGACCGAGCTTCCTCTTCAGCTCTCTATCTATCTATCTATCTATCTATCTATCTATCTATCTATCTATCTATCTATCTATCTATCATCTATCAATCTATCTATCTATCTATCTATCTATCTATCTATCTATCTATCTATCTATCTATCTATTTTATTGGAAAAAAATTCCGCCTCCTCCCAGCGTCCCATTTCCCTCCTCCTCCTCCCACTCCTCTCCCCCTCCCCCTACTCCTCTCCCTCTCCAGTCTGAAGGGCAGTCAGGGTTCCCTGCCGTGTGGAAAGTCCAAAGTCCTCCCCCCTCCATCCTGGTCTAGGAAGGTGAACATCCAAACTGGCTAGGCTCCCACAAAGCCAGAACATGAAGTAGGATCAAAACCCCATGCCATTGTCCTTGGCGTCTCATCAGCCCTCATTGTTCGTCATGTTCAGAGAGTCCGGTTTTATCCCATGCTTTTTCAGTCACAGTCCAGCTGGCCTTGGTGAGCTCCCAATAGATCAGCCCCACTGTCTCCGTGGGTGGGTGCACCCCTTGTGGTCCTGACTTCTTTGCTAATGTTCTTCCTCCGTCTGCTCCTCATTGGGACATTGGGAGCTCAGTCCGGTGCTCCAGTGTGGGTCTCTGTCTCTATCTCCATCCACCTCCAGATGAAGGGTCTATGGTGATATGCAAGATATTCATCAGTATGGCTATAAGATAAGGTCATTTTAGGTTCCCTGTCCTCAGCTGCCCCAGGAACTAACTGGGGATATCGAAGTTCAAATGGCCAAAATTCACTTAAGGTCATACTCAACCTCATTAGCAATCAGGGAAACGCAAATCAAAACAACTTTGAGATATCATCTTACACCTGTCAGAATGGCTAAAATCAAAAACACCAATGATAGCCTTTGCTGGAGAGGTTGTGGAGGAAGGAGTACCCTCATCCATTGCTGGTGGGAATGCAAACTTGTGCAACCACTTTGGAAAGCAGTGTGGCGGTTTCTCAGGAAATTCGGGATCAACCTACCCCTGAACCCAGCAATGCCACTCTTGGGAATATACCCAAGAGATGCCCGATCATATGACAAGGGCATTTGTTCAACTATGTTCATAGCAGCATTATTTGTAATAGCCAGAACCTGGAAACAACCTAGATGTCCTTCAATGGAAGAAAAGATGAAGAAAGTGTGGAATATATACATATTAGAGTACTACTCGGCGGTAAAAAACAATGACTTCCAGAATTTTGCATGCAAATGGATGGAAATAGAAAACACTATCCTGAGTGAGGTAAGCCAGACCCAAAAAGAGGAACATGGGATGTACTCACTCATAATTGGTTTCTAGCCATAAATAAAGGTCACTGAGTCTATAATTTGATATCCTAAGGAAGCTAAATAAGAAGGTGAACCCAAAGAAAAACATATAGCTATCCTCCTGGTTATGGGAAGTAGACAAGATTGCCGGGCAAAAAATTGGGATCCTGGGGTGGGGTGGCAGGGGGGTAAGGGGAGATGGGGAGAGAAAGTGAGAAGGGGAGGATGGGGGGAACTTGGGGAAACGGGATGATTGGGAGAAAGGAAGGTTGGATAGGGGAGCAGGGAAGCACATATCTTAATTAAGGGAGCCATCTTAGGGTTGGCAAGAGACATGGACCTAGAGGGGCTCCCTCTTCAGCTTTTTTTGAGTTGTATAATTCCTTTGAAAACACTTGAATATGTTATTGTAGAGCAATGGAGAAAGAGATGAGCATTTAGAGTGAGAAAATGAGCTTGTATAGGATATTGTGAATAGCGAATTGATAGAGTTTAAGATGCTATTTCGAAGGAAGGTTGTTGTATCTGTTATATTCTATTAAACCATAGTCCAACTTAATAGAACTTTTAAAGTTAAAACAAAGAGTGGAGGGATTCAGGGAAAAGAATGCTTGTTTAGAAGCAAGCATTCAGATGATATTTGTTATATATGGGTAGAGGAGGTATTTAATTGGTAATGGTGTGAATTTTTCCATGCCTTCTTTCCCCTTTGGAAAACCACAGTATACATTATCATGATACATAATTTGAAGTAACATATTGTATAATGTTAACTCACTATACCATATCTAAAGTGATACCTTTACATGCATTTATAATTATCGTATGAGACATTCTGTTTGTTTTTATAAAGTGTTGATTCCAGTGGTACATTGTAGAGTTTTCTTATCTTCCACACTACTTCCCTTTTCATCATCAGAGAGGATATTGGGATTTATGTGACTAAGTAAAAGAACCACAGCTATTTTTGCCAATACATACGTGTAATTTGGTGTGATGAGACCATACTGTTCCAAAGAAAAATGTGTTTTAAATTGTATGTAATGGTATGTTTGGGTTCTTCATGGGAGATGATAGGTGTTGTATATAAATCAAACCTGGTAAATGTATTCTATTTGGTCTATTTAAATGACACAGAAATAAAAAGGAAATAATTCAGCATGTATCAGCAAAAGGTCTATGATAAATTTTATATGCTTTTTCATTAAAAATATTAATATGATACAAAAAGTACTTGTTTCTTTATAATGATAAGTGTGTCTATCTCAAAGCAAATGTGCTTGTTATGTATAGTGAGAAAAATCACTTAAAAAATTCCTTTTAAGAGAAGAGGCAGTATCTTGATATTTATGGCTACCAGGGTTAACAATATGGCTCATTTTTCTCTTTTCCTGAAAGGGAGAGAACAATGTGTATTTTCCACTGTGATAAGAGAAATATATACATTATAAAGGAATATGTAAATTTGTATGAATATTTAAAAATAGATGTAAAACGCATAACCTCTGTACATACAAATAATGACCTAAGCAGTCATTAGCAAATATAAATCCCATTTATTATAACAATAAGAAAGAATCAATATCAATAACATTTCTATAAGATTATTTTTAGGGACTGACAACAGGATGTGAAATTTTATTTGATTGTGAGCCTTATCCTTTAATAGCTAAGCCATCTCTCCAGTCTTGTTATTTTTTGGAAGAAAAGTGCAGTGAGGGGAGAATGGTCCTGTAATATATTTAAACATGGTTAAAATTACAATAATTAAAATCATTTGATCCTCTTTTAGGAATAGACAAATAGATTACTGACACAGTAGATAGAATTAATACCCATGGGAATTTAGTGTATGATCAAAGAAGTATTTGAACTCATTAAAGATTAGCAACTCAATTTTATAACTTTCTGTAATAAAAGGATCATCAGCTACAGTAGAGATTGAAAATATGACAGGGATTCATAATCTTAACCTACAATGTTTTTTTTTTCAGAAAATTAATGTAATCAAATTAATATTGTAATTTAAGAAATGTTATTGCTTCTGAAAGACAGTTCACAGCTAAACAAACACAAATGTCATACATAAATACATACATGTGTGTACACACAATTTTAGATCAAACAAAATTAATTAAATGCTGATTAAATCAGCAGTCATGACATACCTTTTTTTGAAAACTTAACACATTGCCAATCATTTGGAATGCTTCATGTTAGCGTGATGGAGGGAGACAAGCTCTCCATTACATTGGTATCATCTTTCCTGTCATCATTTTCGATGGAAATTCCACGATACCTTCCAAAATTTGGCCCAGATATTCTAGTCCTTGAGATTTATTTTCTGCTATATCCTATGCAAATTTGTGAAGGTGCACGAACAGGAATATCAGATATAGTCTTCACCCTCAGTAGGGCATTGGCGCCCGAGATCTTTTGTTACTATTCTTCTGGCTCAGGGTTCTTCAGCCACACTGCCCTTTTTATTTCTGGAATATAGCAAGTCGTTTCTACTTTAGGATCTTTGTACTACTCAGTTCCCTTGGCTACAATGCTTCTACGCCTGACTTTTTCTTGTTTTTTAGGTCTCACCTTAAGCATTACTTCCTCACAGAAGCTTTTCCCAACTTTCCAACATAAAGTGGCTCCCACTTCTTCACACAGTTCTCGGTTGAATTGTGATCCTCGTAGCTATTACTGTTTACTGTTTCCTTTCCTGTTCATGTGCTGTTTTTCTGAAATTTGAAAGAGAAGTATATTTAGTAATTAAAAGCATTGCCCGTAAAGTCATAGCTGGGTTCTTGTTCTGGCCCTGCCATTTACTATCTGTGGGCACTTGGGAATGATTTCAGCTTAATCCCCATATGTTTCACTTTCCTTATCTGTAAAAGTGCGTAAGGATAAAACATATCTTATAGACTTGGGATAATTCAATGTACTTTAACATCTGTGTTAGTTACTTTCTCCTTGCTGTGATAAAATACCTCACAGAATCATGTTAAGAGAAGATGAATTTATTTTGGGTCACAGTTTAAGAGGAAAGAAGTCATCATGGCAAGGAAGGCATGGCAGCTGGGGCTTCTTCATCTGTGGATCTGGGAGTTTGCAGCAGCTGTTTGCTTCTTGGTACCAAACCAAGAAACAGAGAGATTAGGTGGTGGTAGAGAGCTAAGTTATACCTCCCGCCAATATTGCTCTTCACCTAGTAGCTCCCTTTCTCTAAAAAGGCCCAAACTGCTAGAGATTCTGCAGGCTCTAAAACAGTGCTTCCAATGCAGGACAAGCTCTCACAGACAAGAAACAGTCAAGCCCTCACAGCATTTAAACCCATTGGAACCACTATTTTGGTATGTTAGAAAACAAAACTCTGAATGATACAAATGAGCAGCCAAACAAAAGCCACCTACTTGTTGATCCAGTGATCACATCTGCTCGTTACCCAGTAATTCACAAAAGGAATATTTTGTGTTTCAGTGAGTGAAGTCGATGTACATGCGCAGATTTAAATCTCTTTTTGAATGTGCTGTCAGTGAGGATGAGAGTTGCCTAGAAAACACTGCAATGTTGACTTTCAAATCTCAGTGCAGCATGCCCATCATGTGTCACTGAGTGTCTCTGGCTCATGTTGTGCTCATACAGGATCTTAGGCTCCACTATATAGCAAAAGGCAGAAGACACTGGATGACATCTTAATACTTATGTCAGGAAGTACCACCCTTCACTTATGTTCAAATTTAATTGGCCAAAACGCATCAGAGGGCTACATCTGATTTTCAGGAGCAGGGAAGTACAATCTTACTCTCTTAAGGAGGAGCAACAGAAATTTGGGAGAGTGGCATTACTTAATAAGAGTATATATTTTGGAAATAAAGGTACAAAATAATGAAAATAGTTTCATTGAATATATATATATATATATATATATATATACACACACACACACCATCATGTACTATTTCATTATTAAAATATGGCATTATCTAGTTCCTTTGTCCTGAGAATATCCCACAGTATACTTAGACTGTTGTGAGGAGCTGTGGGCTGCGTTCCGTCCCCCAGCTCCTGGCAGCCTGGCTAGCTTATGCCCCGAAATAACAACACACAAATTGTATTCATTTAAACACTGCCTGGCCCATTAGCTCTAGCTTCTTACTGGCTAATTCTTACATCTTGATTACCCATTTCTATTAATGTGTGTAGCACCCCAAGGTGCACTTACCGGGAAGATTCTAGCCTACGTCCATCCTGGTTCGGAAAGCAGAGCTATGGAGTCTGAGCTTACTTCTTCTTCCTCCCAGCATTCTGTTCTGTTTACTCAACCCACCTAAAGGCTGGCCTATCAAATGGGCCAAGGCAGTTTCTTTATTAGCCAGTGACCTTCCTCCATCACTTAGACAAACCTAGACTTATACTTACTAGTGTACCTATTTTTAATTTATTTTCTTTCTATACTTTTGTGTTTGTTAAAACCTAAAATATAAAATCACTTATGTTAGGCCTATACAAGGTCAATTTAATATCAATATCTACCACTGTGATGTATTGTTCTTGTGGAAGGCTGTTGAGGTGAATAACACGTATAACATTTATTGTTTCCACTGTTAGCAGTTCCTTCTTTTAGAATACCTCCTAAAAAATCTTGCTTAATATTGTTTTACAGTTAACTTTTGTTTAGTAAGTAGTTTTCAGCATAATAACAATAAGAAATAGTATGGCAGTGTTATAAACCAGCAACAGTCATTTGGTATTATGTATTTTACATCTTTGTTTTTGCCATTCTTTTATACAAGTAAGAATATAGTAGGTTTTCTTGTATATCAAGATCACTACAAACATTAGTAATAAATTATATTCCAGTGTACCTAGATGATAAGTTTTACAGGCCTTTACAGCCTTACTTTTTTTTTCTTTTGGTTTGTTTTCCAAAACAGTTTCTCTCCTGGACTGTCCTGGAATTTGCTTTGTAGACCATGCTGACCTTGAACTCAGAGATCTGCCTGCCTCTGCCTCCTGAGTGTTGGGATTAAAGTCGTGCATCTCCACTGCCTGGATCATTATAGTCTTTTTTAGTTGTTTGTTTGTTTTTGGAGACAGGGTTTCTCTGTAGCTTTGGAGCCAGTCCTGGAACTAGCTCTGGTAGACCAGGCTGGCCTTGAACTTACCAAGACCCCCCTGCCTCTGCCTACTGAGTGCTGGGATTAGGAACCAATATGATGTCCTTGACAGACCTGATAGACAGTATGGGGCCATACATAGAATTTTTAATGATTCTTGTTTGGAAGTGTGTTAATTACAATTGTCCTGTGTGTGTGTGTGTGTGTGTCTGTCTGTTGGTCATCAATTTGTATACTTGTGTATATGCATCTGCACGTACATATGTATGTATAAGAGACAGTCTTACTGTGCAACCAAGATTGCCCTAGACCTTTTCTTGTAGTCCAGCTTGGATTATAGATATATGTCACCATGCCTGTTGAGGCATTTGTCTTTTACATTATACTTTTACATATGGTTTATTTTTTAACAGTCACATATTACTTTTGTAGCTAAAATACATTTTTTCTTTAATGATTCTTATGTATACTTTGATAAAAGGCCATGAAAAATACTATTAAAGTTTAATTCAGGTGGGATGGTCTGTAGTATATATCAAATACAGAGGTAACTTAGCAATGAGTGGTATGTAGATTATTTTCTGGATGAGTGTCTACTGAATGAAGTTCTGAAGTAGAGTATCATTATGAAATTTGATAATTATAATAATTCTATGTATTTGTGTGTGAGAGAGAGACAGAGAGAGGGAAGGAGAGAGAGAGAGAGAGAGAGAGAGAGAGAGAGAGAGAGAGAGAGAGAGAGAGAGAGATTGGGAGAATGAGAACTGATGAGTATCCAACCAAGGGACTCATACATTCTACCACTGAGGTACATCCCATTTCAACCTCAATAGTGACGCTTAAATAAATGGTAGAAGAGGTTAATATGGCAAAATTTTGGGGCTTCTGAGTAACAACATTTCTGGGTAGTTAATTAAAAAGTCTGTATGAGAAAACCACAGAGATATTATATCACGTTGTACTTGGATAGTAATATGACATATGTAGCATAATATATTTTTGAATAAATATTAGTGACCATTGCATGACCTTATAAGTTTACACTTGGCAGTTATTGCAGGGCTTTTCTTAGCTCAGAAATTTTTAGTTATCATATTCCTTCTTGGAGAGTAAAGTAGTAAATTATTTTTAAGTAAAAGTGTTAGAAGTTTTATTTAACAGTTCTTGTTAAATTACTTTGATAGAAATATAAACAGTTGCGTATGCTGTACAATAACTGGAGAAGTATTGATAGTCGTTAGAGATCACTGTCCTCTAACTTTTTGTTGTTAGTGTAGTGTCTCAGATATATACAGTTATTTTCCTTTTTTATTTTATTTTATTTTCTGCATACAAATTGAGATGTATCATAAAGTATTTTGAAATAGGTGTCTTAGTCTTCCACTCCTCAAGCTTCTAGCTTTACTCACACTTAATTCATATGCTTAAGAAAATGACCACATATTGCTGTCCATATACCCATCCAAATCAACATAATGAAAAGGAATATCTCAGACAAAATGTTCCAGAGTCTGTCCTGAAAAATTACATTTACTTATTTATCTTGTGGTGGAATATGTGTACATGTATGTGTGGGTGCTGATGCACATAACTATTGCATTCATATAGAGATCAGAGCAAACCTTGTGGAGTTAATTTGTTTCTTCTATGATGCATATAAGGAATAGTAAACAAAAAACAAGTTATCTTTATTTCAAGGAAGTTTATTTTGTTCTCCTGAGAAATTGATGGGGGCATTTTAGTTGTCCACTAAAAAGTACTCTTGAGAAACGAACAACAAAAGAATTTTTATAAATATAGTCTTGAGGAAACTGATACAATCCAGAGTGTATATCCCAGCATTTGATAGAAAAAACATGATAATTAATAATTATTACTTGGTAGTTTCTGGGTTCTTTTACCACACAGAATAATTTAATATTCTTAACAGTGTCCCTCTGAAACAAACAGCATTATCTCTTCTCTCTTCTGTGATTCCTGGGGGTGACTGCAAAAGGATCTTAAAACCCCTAATATTATTGTTTTTCATGAGAATTCATGCTTGATGATTTTATTACTTTCACAGTGAAAAGGAGCTGAGGGCATTTAGTAATCATACTTTCCTTATGTCATCAGATCTAAAGACAAACCAAAAATCTATAGAAGAGTTTCTGTTGTACATAGAGAGGAGGTGTACAAGCACAGTACCTGATCAGTAACCTAGATTTTTTAATTACTCCATTATTGTTGATGATGACATATTACTCATGGCCATGGTAATGCCATTAAAAGCCAGACAGAAATGTATGCTCTAAATTCTTGCCTGGTAGGTTTACATAATCTAATGATTTAGTAAATTTTTGTTATCAAGAGTTTAAGGTACTTATAAAACGGTATTGAATATGGAATGAATTTTCTTATGATAAATGACTATTCTCAAAGGCATATTGATTTCCATATAATTATATAGCTAGTTATACTTTAGTTTATTAGCAAAGCAGTCTCAGATTTTGCATAATTTAATGAATATAATTAATGACTAACTATTCTTCTTTTCTCTGATAGGCTAAGTAATCAGGCTGACCTAGACTAATTCTTCATACCCATTACAAAATAGAAAAAAGCCGGGCGGTGGTGGCGCAAGCCTTTAATCCCAGCACTTGGGAGGCAGAGGCAGGCGGATCTCTGTGAGTTCGAGACCAGCCTGGTCTACAAGAGCTAGTTCCAGGACAGGCTCCAAAACCACAGAGAAACCCTGTCTCGAAAAACCAAAAAAAAAAAAAAAATAGCTTCAAAGTATTATTTTGCACGATAGCTCTGTTTTTCTCTTTTTCCTGTCACAGAAACTTTATTAATTTTATATGAAGCAGAATTAAAGGTATATTTAACTTAAAGGGTGGAGATATTATAGTTGAAACTGAGAAAAAATAAAATGCACATGAGCTGTATCCTATTCCTTACATTTGTCAAAGTAAAATGATGTGACTGAGAAGACATTAATTAGTATTTTTGGTATTTTCTATTTTATCATTTAATTAGGTAAATGTGGATATGAAAATGTGAACTATCTGTTAGGTAATGACAGATTTTCAAATGACCTTTATACATATCTTCACAGTTGAACATGTTTACATCTTACTACCCACTGATTGGTGTAGGTGTTTGTGTGTGTGTAGCTCAAAGAGAAGCTACAAACTAACTTCCAGATAAAATAATGAGTCCTCATTGTTGAAAAAAAGAAAAAAAATAAATTCAATAACTATTTAAGCATTTTAAATTCCTATGGAGTGTACCTGATTTCAAATCTCCCAAAGTCACATAAAACGCTATGCCTGACTACACGTGAAAACACATAAACCATCCACCTTTCAATCAACAGAAGCAGCATTTTCTTTATTTTTCTTTCAGTGGCTAGAATAGTGCCCAGAAGTATTGTTAGTTGCTTTAAGTTATGATTATGTTTCATTAAATAAAATGAGGACTGGACTTTGGTTATAAAATATTTATGCTACTTTAAGGAATGAATGAAACTTATTCACACACATATTTCAGGTTATTTATTTAGAATTTCATAAATTTTACAAAATATTTATTCCCCCTCAACTCTTCCCTAGTCACCACTGCCCACCCCACATTCTGCTCCCAACCTCAGGTCTTCTTTATTTTTAAGTTTGATATTTTTTTTTTGAAAACTTCATACTTGACCACTGCATCTACATCATGTCAACCCCTACTCCAACTCTTCATGTGTCCCTTCTCCCAAATAAATGAATAATTTCATTAGTATTGTTACATACGCAAATTGAATCCACTTATTTTTTCTTGTGTATAAGTGTATACAAGGTTGCCCACTCGGGATTGGATAAACTATGTGGGATCTAATTCCTGAGAGAAACTGGTTCTCGCTCTCCCAGCTGGCATTTAGCACCAGTAGCTTGACATCTGGGAGTAGGACTATGTGAAGTTTCTCCTGGCCATATTGGCATGTCAACTGGTGTTGTCATTATGCTGGTCTTTTTTAGGTAATCATACTATTTAGAGGGAAGCTGTACCTATGAACTCTCATGACTTTCCCCTTCCTTCCTTCCTTCCTTCCTTCCTTCCTTCCTTCCTTCCTTCCTTCCTTCCTTCCCTCCCTCCCTCCCTCCCTCCCTCCCTCCCTCCCTCCCTCCCTCTCTCTCTCTCTCTCTCTCTCTCTTTCTTTCTTTCTTTCTTTCACATTTTACAACCCACTGTGTCCAATTGGTGCTTCTCATGTACACATGGCTGTATGTCATCTACTTCAGCACTGTCAACCTTCCAGGAAGCATACTCGTAAACAAAATTGACCCTCTGTTTTCTGCAGGCCAACTGTCAATAGCTCAGATCGGGTGGAGTCTTGAGTATCCCTCCTCAATGCATGCTGTAATGTTGGTTTTGTGTAAGCAAACACAGCTGTTGTGGAAATTCATGAGTTTAGTACCTCTGTCTCATCTAAAAGACAGCGTTTTGCTCTAGTTTGTACTGAACTCTGTCTTCTCCTTCAGTGATATACTTTGATTGTTGGGGGTAGAGAGACATACACAGAGGATAATTCTTTTTCTTTGACAGTACATCAAAACTGTGTCCATTCTTAAATTTCACATGTGTGATTTTCAAACTTTGTTTTCTACAGTATAAATGCAATATATTTACCTACTGATCCCTTAAGTCTAATCAGGCACCATACTACTACTATTTCACCTGCTCCTCTTTACCAGATTCTCTCAGTATGTGCCTGGAAGTAGACACTATAATCTTTAGTTTCTAGGTAGCGGATTCTAACTACTAATTTAAGTAAGCTGCCGAGTTAGTTCTTCTGTGGTGAACTCCAGGGCTTATATTTGAACTCAAGTAATGTTTCTGTTGAGTCCTCTTACTGGTAGTAAATCATGATCTTTAGAGTGTGGAAATAATCTTTGGAAATAGAAAAAAAAAGCCTTTTATTTTATTTTGATAAATGAGTGACTGAATTGATCAATTCCTGGCCTTAAAATATAAAGCAATGAGATGTATTTTAGGATAAATTATCCCCAGAGATAATTTTTTCATACAAAAAAAGTGTTTTAAAAAATGTTTCAGCAGTGGCAACATAATTATAGTAAGTATATAGATCCTGAGATAACTGTGGTAGACAGCTCAAGTTTGGAAGATTAAGGTCTGTTTGTTCAAAAGCAAATAGGCTTCTTATTTTATACTCAGATTTTGTGATGGCAGAGTAAATACCTTTCATGTCATTATCTAATTGTATACATTGTTTTACGAGATAGAAATATTGTAGTAGAGTACAAAATAACATTTCTGTTAGTATGCAATGTTTGATCATTTCTAAGGGAAAATTATAAAACTATTTAGATTACCTCAGTTTCTATCCCACAGCCTCTAAAGTCTCATTTCTTAAACAGGGCCTTATGGGTGTTCTAAAGAAATGATTGAAATGAAAAGAAATGAGAGAGTCAAACAGTGTGCCGTAATAGATGAAATGGAAAGTAATTATGTTAATGTTGACTCATTATGAAGCCCTAACCGTTTGTACCTGCTCATTTCTGTGTGGAAACCTGTGCAGCTGAGATGCTGAATAAGAAATTCTTGTATAAATGAGCCTAGAGGCATGTTTCTAATATTGGAGCTAAGCCTATGCAGAATTGTAATGAATTTCCCTAAGTCAGTATTTAAATTTGCTATCAGAGAAGGTGCTTCTCTTGACAGAAAATTTGGATTCTAGTGTTTATCATCAAAATTTTTCCTATGTGTTTGAATCGTAATAGCTGAATATAACTCTCATTTGTTAATTAGAATCAATGAGAAATCCTCAAATTATATTCAGTGTTGAATTTTTCTAAGCTATGCTCATGTACACGTACTTCGTTCATATCCCACTGGCCAGGATACAGATAAATTATACAGAAGAGATGAATGAGACAAAGTTAGCAGGGTAAAAGCAAAAAGATGTAGATAAGTATAGCTTTGCAAATATGTACCCTGGAGTACTTCATAAGGAAACAGTTGTAAATTACTCACTCCAGCTATTTGACCAAAAGGGGGATGCTTGCTGTGTCTGAATATATATATACATATATATGTATATATATATAATAACTATATACATATTTGAAGATAAATGTAGTGCTTAAGAACATGAGGGTTGGAGTTGAGCCAATTATATTTTGCCTGTTTGAGTCCAGTAGTGAAGCTTTTGTTCAGGGTTAGAGAACTACTGTGTCCTTTTCGTGAATGCTTCCATTTCTCTCCCTATTGTACCTGAATGTCTTTTTGTTCCCATAACCTGTTGCCCAAACATTCACCTTTCAGCTCTAATTTTAGATAAAATATTCTTACAGGGCTCAAATGAGTTCTGTCTGTATTCTGGAAATAAAATATTATATGATCTCTCTGACTTATTACTCTGCCAGTTCTGGTTTAGTGCATTTGAGAAAAATGGTACATTGTTATTTGTAATTTAAAGATACTTAATTTTCCCTTTATGTCACAGAGTATCTTAAAAACAATTAAATTACTAAAACAATGAGACACCTATATTTTGTCAAATTATGTTCACAATTAACTTGAGAGTTTAATTGCAGCAAAGAATATTTTACTTTGAGCATGAACTTTTCTTTCATCTTGTCAATCCAAATGCTTTTAAGTAATGCACTTAAATTTCATTTTCTCAAAATGAATGTTGATGCTTATACCATTCTTCTGCATTTTGAGGCAATTAATATCAGCTTGGTATTTAGTGTCAGCCTTCTTTGTTTGGATATCTGTTTTTAGATTTTTGCATTACTCCCACAAAAATACAAGATCTAGTTATACTTTCACAGTAAAGTCTTAGCATAGAATATCATACAAAAAGGAATGTAAAAATTTCATCTGTAGCAGAACTGTCTAAAAGAAACATAATGTAAGCCACATTTGTAATTTAAAAATTTCTAGAAACCACATTTAAGAAGGAAATATCCAAAGTTCATTTTAATAATACAGTTTATTTAATCTTTAGTATCTAGTCAGTGTAAAATTATTGAAAAGATATATCACATCATTGTTGTACTAAGTCTTCAAAATCTGGTGTGTATCTTATATTTATAGCACATTTCAATTCCAGCTAGCTGCATTTCAAGTAGTGGATTCCTGCATGTAACCAGAGGCTACTTGTTTTGGCAGTGTTGACCTCAAGTCTTAATTTATTTTCTATCCCCATGTTCCTGATGAAATAATACACTAAGAATAATGCTAGTACCTCCCCATGGAGGAGAGCATGCTTGTATGCTAAGGCCTTATCAGAAAATCATAATCTGTCTTACCTTCCTTCCTGGTTTTGTACATGAGGAATAAAGGCCATATTCATTAAAGGCCTTTTGTTTTACAATAAATTGGTTCTCATTGATTTCTTTCTATTCTGAACTTTCTTTTTCTTTTTTGTTTTGCTTGCTCATTTTAGAGATGTAAGTTTCTTTTGTTTCACATGACATATAAGAATGAACATCATTTATCAAAAATGATGATTCTGCTGATGTTGCTTCCTGAACGATTTTTATTTACTACTATAGTGTGTGTGCTTATATATCTGTGAGTGCATCACTTGTGTGCAGTGGCACAGAGATCAGAGAACAGATTTCTATCTAGAGTTGCTTCTTCAATTCCATTGTGGCATCTGAGGATTGTCTTTAGGTTGTCTATCAATTTTCTGCCTCAAGTATTTTTAACCTGCTGAAATATGCTGCTAGTCCTGTGTTGATGTGGGAGTGTCATATATCAATCTGTTGATTTCATTGTTTAAGCAATAAAGAAACTGCTAGGCCCATTTGATAGGCCCACCCTTAGGTGGGTGGAGTAAACAGAAGGGAAGGCTGGGAGGAAGAGGAAGTGAGGTCAGACTCCGCAGCTCTCCTCTCCAGAGCAGACGCAAGAGAGACGCCATGCTACCCGCTCCAGGGAAGACGCACGCCATGCCCCAGCTCCGACCCAGGATGGACTTAGGCTAGAATATTCCCGGTAAGCGCACCTAGGGGCGCTACACAGATGATTAGAAATGGGCCAGAGCAGTGTTTAAAAGAATACAGTGTCCGTGTAATTATTTGGGGCATAAGCTAGCCGAGCCGGGCAGGAGCCAGGCGGCTGGGGATTTGGGGACGCAACCCTGCCGCCGCTCCATATTACTACAAATGACGCCCAGACGTGTGGCTAGCTAAACCCACTTAAAAAACCTGAGAAGGCTTAAAAATAAGGGAGAGAGAGTTTAACACAGATTTTTGCTGTTTGTTGGTGGCGTGCTGTAGAGAGATTTCCTGATTCAGCAAGAGCAGCAGAAAAAAAGCTGCGTTATTTTAAAGCGTGGCTTCCTGGGGCTGTGCCGCCAGTGCAAACTCTGGCTTTATGTTTGTGTTCCCGCTTGGGATCGGAAGGAGAGTGCTCTGAGACCTTGACGATGACTCAGAGCTCCCCGCCTGCTCCTGGGCAGAAGGCAGAATCAGGCTTAGGCAGGCGGAAGAGCATGGCAGATTCCTGCCGCCATACAGGGACGTGTTTTCAGACTGCACAGTGCTCTGCGTGTCAGATTTGGATGTAACTTGGATGAAAAGAATTTCTGTGCTGCATGCTCAGTCTCAGAATTAAAGTGCTGAGTGCCGCTCCTACCTGGCGGCCCCAGAGCTAGCACAAAATGGTACGTCCTCCATTTTGAAATTTTCCTGACTCAGCTTTAGTTGCAAAACCATGCAGCTCATTAAGAGGTCCTGCCACGAAACACTTAAACGGTGTTGATGAAAAGCTGAACGCATGCTTTTCGGTTTTCAGCCGTAGCAGGAAAAAAGCTGCGCCGTTTAAAAATGCCAGCTTTCTGGGCCATCCTGCCAGGGCAAACTCTGACTGTTTGAGGCAGGAGGGCCGGCTACCGAGAGAGGATTTGAGTGTTGTCTGTTGTAGCTCTCTGGCTGGCAGGGACTTGAAATGCCAGTTGTGGCTATAAACATGGCTGCAGCCTGTATATCTGCCATGAGGCTGGAAAGCTAAGGAATGGACTGGATCTAGCTGGCAAAGCCACGCCTTAGTCCTACTGAGATTGCTTGGCAAATTAAAGACTCATGTGGTCAGAAAAAGAGAGATTCAAAGACAGAGAAAATTTCTGAATGGTTTAAAGTGTGTTAAAAATATATGCAGACTAAAAGTTAAAATTCTTAAAGCAAACTTCTGTGACTTCAAGGTGTGGTAGCACACGCCTTTAATCCCAGTGCTTAGAAGGCAGAGATAAACAGATCTCTGTGAGTTCAAGGTGTAGTAGCACACGCCTTTAATCCCAATGCCTGGGAGGCAGAGACAGGCGGATCTCTGAGAGTTCAAAGACAGCCTGGTCTACAGGGTTATTCCAGGTCAAAGATATATGCTCAAAAAGCAAAAAGTTAACTTAGGAATGTCTCAGCTTAGATTCTTAAGCGCCTAATGATTTAAAGGTGCAAATCAAAAGTGCTCCTGGATAGTAAAAAATTGCAGATTCACAATAGGACAGATTCAGACCACTAAATGAGTCACACTGTTGAATGAATGTACGTAGGCTTGGGAGAGAGAAGAAAAAGAATATAGAGAATAAAGTTAATGGTTTAAAAAAAAAAAGGTAAAGTCTTTAAAGAGACAGAATAAAGTAAAGTGATAGAGTAAAAATAAGCCGCGTAAAGATGAAAAATTCACAGAGAGTCTGGATTCTTTGTATTATTGTGTTTTCTTTAAAATTTTTGACTGTGAAGGAGCTAAGTACAGAGAGACATTTCATTATATGGGCTGCCAAGCTAAACCAGAATGGATATAAGGGTATTACGATTTCAGAATTTGGGTCTAAGGATATGATGCTTTGGAGAGAGTCTTCTTTTGTTTTCACAGAGGATGAGACTCTATGGATTTCTTCTATTCCGATTTGGTATGATGGACCACGTCCTCCTGAAGGGTTGCTGTGAACATCTTCAGAAAATTGCTTTGCTCAACTGCCAACTGAGATAAACCTGGCACACAGGTTACACCCTAAATAATCTGATTAACGACGCCCCCATTCAGCAGGAAGCAGTTTGGAGAGAAAAAACTGCGCCCATGTTCCCAAATATAGTTTA
The DNA here is from genome assembly GCF_037038515.1 of Microtus pennsylvanicus. Classification (NCBI taxonomy): domain Eukaryota; kingdom Metazoa; phylum Chordata; class Mammalia; order Rodentia; family Cricetidae; genus Microtus; species Microtus pennsylvanicus. Next base: position 22,643,975 of record NC_134601.1, read on the forward strand.
TAAATGTTCTTTTACATTTAAAGGGGGATATGATATAGGTATGAATAATTTGCATTAGTATAGATTTTGCTTTATTTATAGAGATTTAAGGTCAATTTTGTTATATGTATAAATGTTTCTGATGTAACTTTTACTTGATAACTGTTTTGTTATATGTAATTTTGCTATGTTAAAGTTAAAGCCTTTTTTTTTGTTTAAACAGAAAAAGGGGAAGTGATGTGGGAGTGTCATATATCAATCTGTTGATTTCATTGTTTAAGCAATAAAGAAACTGCTAGGCCCATTTGATAGGCCCACCCTTAGGTGGGTGGAGTAAACAGAAGGGAAGGCTGGGAGGAAGAGGAAGTGAGGTCAGACTCCGCAGCTCTCCTCTCCAGAGCAGACGCAAGAGAGACGCCATGCTACCCGCTCCAGGGAAGACGCACGCCATGCCCCAGCTCCGACCCAGGATGGACTTAGGCTAGAATATTCCCGGTAAGCGCACCTAGGGGCGCTACACAGATGATTAGAAATGGGCCAGAGCAGTGTTTAAAAGAATACAGTGTCCGTGTAATTATTTGGGGCATAAGCTAGCCGAGCCGGGCAGGAGCCAGGCGGCTGGGGATTTGGGGACGCAACCCTGCCGCCGCTCCATATTACTACACTGTGTTGTTCATTTCAGTAAATGTCGGAAGCTGTAGTTTGGATAGAGCTTGGGAGTGTTTACCGTAGATTCATATGTAGTAGGCATGGTCTTCAGCATGGTTATGCTAGGAAGTAGTACTGACTTATAAGAGGAGATTCTAGTAGAAGGACCTTAGTGTTGCTGGGGGTTTCTGTCCTGCCCGGTCCCGCAGCCATTCCGTCCCAAAGAAACACACAGAGGCCTACATTAATTATAAACTGGTTGGCCTATTAGCTCAGGCTTCTTATTAACTAATTCTTACATCTTAAATTAGCCCATAACACATGTTTGTGTTAGCCATGTGGCTTGGTACCTTTTATCAGTGATGCCTTCTCATCTTGCTTGTTCTGTCTCTGAATGACGACTGCAGATTGAACCTTTCCTCTTCCCAGAATTCTCCTATTCTCTTTGCCATGCCTATACTTCCTGCCTGGCTACTGGCCAATCAGTGTTTTATTAAAATACAACTAATGAATCTTTCCAGGGTACAAGATCCTTGTACCACAGCACCTTAGGGCATTTGAGTCTTTTCTCACAGAGGATTAAGAAAGTTCTTGTAGAACCCTAGAATGTCATTTCCACAATAGATTGTTATTACAAGAGCAAGACTGTGTAGCCTTTAGATCTCTGGTTTGCTTTATCAGTATGATAACATCTTCTCACATGTCTTCCTGCCTTGAGGCCTCACTGGATGCTGAACCTATATAGCTACTTGATGTGTAGCTTTCAGTTTTCTTTGTAAACTTTTCTGCCCAGGATTAGGTGTTTTATATACAAATGAAAAATAGTCAAATACAATTTTTATGTTGTCAAAGCCCCAGTAACCATTTAAGTTACATTCTCTTGAAAGTTTCACTAATCAGAACAGATTGCTTTGCATTTCTCATCTAATCTCTAGATGGAAAATCATCTCCTGTCCCCTTTATTGATTTATAATATGATATATGTCCTTTGCAACATGTATTCTATATAGATACACAGTCTTGCCTTCTACTTTTTTGCTTTTTAAAATTCTCTAATGTTAACTTTCTCATGTGACTGTTCATTAGGATAACTTGAGAAAGGACTTGGGATCTGACTGAAACTGTATTTTTCTATTGTAGACCTTATCCTAAGAAAGTGCCTCCAGAAAGCCATCCTAAGCACAAAGGTCATCACATTGTTTCTTGTCTACTGGTATTCTGGACCAATATGACATAGTTTTTAGCAGCTTAGCTGTACAACTCATCTTTTCATTATCACTGCTTGTCTTAGCTTTCTTCCCTACCAGACACTTCCCACAGCCCTGGCACTCAGCACTCTAGTCCGATAGTCATGATTTCCTGGTGTGTGACAGCATTTTGCCAGTGTTTATCATTTCATTTTTTACAAGTACCCTTTTCCCTGAAATTTTCTTAAAGGTATGGTCTCATTTCCATAGCCTCCCCGCTTCTATTGTAATTCTCTTTCTTGTATCTCTCAACAGTTCTTCTCTTATGGATTTCTTGTGTCCTGTGGTATTTCTCTATCTCTTGCTTTTTTTTAAATAGCAAATTTGTAGACTGAGCCTGGTGGTGGCGGCACAGCCCTTTAATCCCAGCACTCAGGAGGCAGAGGCAGGCAGACCTCTGTGAGTTCGTGATCAACCAGGTCTACAAGAGCTAGTTCCAGGACGGCTACAACTGCAGATCAAAGAAATCCTGTCTCGAAAAACAAAACAAAAAAAAAATTGTAGGCTGGTTATAAATATACTATACTGAGTACAGTTGGTATACTATATTATATATTGAAGTAAAAGGGGATTCGTAGTCCCATATATGAGGAAAATGACACATATTAAATGTCAACTAGGTAGTTTGCGTAAGTAATTTTATGCAGTATTGGCAATGACGCTCTTACAGGTTGTGTAGTGCTTCCATTTTAGAGATGAAATGAGTCTTGGAAAAGTGATTGCATTATGCAGATCATCCACCTAGTATATATCGTATTTCAAATTTGAATCCAGTGTTAATGAAGAATGCCTCCTTGTGTTCTGTACACATTTAAAGGAAGAAATACTTTGGTGAATATAGATGTCTGTGGTCTTTTCTAACTGGAAGAGATGATCTACTCTTGACCAGTATTTAAAGTATAGGCTTCAACTCGATAGTCCTTTCTTCCTTTCCCTATGAATTACTGATTTATTATTCCGTGTTAGTGTATATTCAACTTTGTAAAGGTTTGACATTGTACTTGTAAGAAGTGTGTTTTAGTAAAAGTTGATGATAGAGGTACAAACCTGTAAATTAGTAAAAAACAGAAAGTGGAATTACATTTTCTTTTTTGATGGCAACATGGTGACTGAGAGTAGGCTAACAGCATTACTGGCAGAGAACATTAGGCAACCTCTTCCAGCAGATTTGTGAAAGCTTTTACTACTTAGCATGTCAATAACATGTCAATAGGAAAGGATTTTTACAAATATCTGAGAACATTTGAAAAGGTGTAGAAAACTAGTATTGAATTTTCAATGCAGGGAGTCCGTACATCACCCTGTGAGGTTGGTTACCAGAGATTTGTGATCCAGGCTGGAAGAGGCTGATTCACTTTGTGAAATGACAGCAGAAGTGGCAGGAGAGCGTTCTCTGACTTCTGACAATGTACAGCCCTTCAGATATGCCAAATAAGTAATTTTGGTATTTATTTGTAATAGGTGCTATTCCATTAATTATATTATCAACATATTTCTTGCATGCCAGAAGAGAGCAGCAGATCCTTTTATAAGATGGTTGTGAGCTACCATATGGTTGCTGGAAATTGAATTCAGGACTTCTAGAAGACCAGCCAGTGTTCTTAGCCACTGAGGCATCTCACCAGCCCCTTATCAAACAGATTTCAAAACTAGTACAAAGATAAACTTCAGAGCTGTCTTATCAGTAAGTAGAAAAGATATACATTAATGATTCTTGGCTACACATGCACTGAAGCTATTTACATCACCATCAGTTGATTCATTTCAGGTATGCATAAGCTTCACATAGGTAAAGTAGCTTATTTTTCATGAAGCAAACTATCTTAAATGCAGAATTTTAAGGTGTTATATATATTATGATATATTTTAAATAATATTAATATTCTCCACTCAGTTATTTTACTCTTTTTTTAAAAAAGTAAACCATACTTTTGTCTGGCCTCTAGTTAAAAGGAAATTATAAGTATAAATTTAATGTAAAAATATGAATAGTAAAATATTTGTTGATATGTGTAATAATAAGGCTGATGTTCTAGATGTTTAGTTGATTTTGTTAGTCCAGTTGCTAAATACTAAACTGTTTGGTGGTTGCTGGATTTCATCTGGCTTTTGGAGAATAAAAAAACAAATAAGACTAGGAGGTTTCTGTAGACAGGAAGTTTTTTTCCTAGGAAAATTTACTGTTCACTGCAGTGGGAATACTATTTCACATCAATGTACTAGCCCTCCCTAACACCCCCATTCAGTGAAAACACTGAATACAGCATTCATTACACAAGCTTAAAAGCTAGCAGATTTTAACATTCTCATTATAATTCTGTGGTAGTTCTGAAATATGAAAAATAATATTTTAAGATTTATTTTAAAACACTTTGGTAAGGAAAACACTTTTCTTCTCCGCTTGTCATTAATCTGGTTTTACATGTGGGCTGGTCCCACTTATCCTGGAGGCAGTTAATCATTAAACATTTTTAGTAGCAAAAAACCTCTCCTTATAAAAAGATTTTTGTCTTCTTGTCATAAATTTTTCATGTTTCATTCCAGATTTTAAACTAGAAAATACTGTAAATATTATGTGGTAGCATTATGATTTTCTTCCAGACTGAAATGAATGATGCCTTGTTGCCATGTGTCCTTTAAATGCAGAATATTGTTTATTAGTTGATTACTTGTGTCTTCAGAAATATTTAGTTACTCAACACTATTTAAATATATACTGGGTACAATTCAAGTAGAGACTAGATTGATGACCTGATGAAATAACATTAATCCTTTTTACCTCAACCCAAGGCTAACTACTAGGTTGAATAAAACCAAGCAGTTACACTGGCTTTGTGGGAGCCTAGGCAGGTTGGATGCTCAACTTACTAGACCTGGATGGAGGTGGGGGTTCCTTGGACTTCCCACAGGACAGGGAACCCTGATTGCTTTTCGGGCTGGGGGGAGACTTAATTGGGGGAGGGGGAGGGAAATGGGAGGCGGTGGCGGGGAAGAGACAGAAATCTTTAATAAATAAATAAATTAAAAAAAAACCAAGCAGTTAATAAATTTAGGATAGTAGCCATCTTGGTGGACTTTGTCTTTGATTACTAGGCAAGTTCATAGTTTGATAAAGTACCAGTTTCCTATACCTCAGACAGGCATGATTGTTCAGCCTCTTCAAAACACATTCCTAAATTTATTGCCTCTATTCAACAATTCTGCGTGGGAACAAGACCATAAGACCGGTATAGGATAGATTTCTCGGCAAGTCTTTAGCTGATCAGTTGGGATGAGATACACAGAGTCCCTCACTTAGAATCTTGGTTTGTTGCACAAGTGGAGGAATGATTTACCAAAATTGATTATGTATTTATTATAGCTCATCAGGGCATTTTATTAAACTTACGTAGCAAAATGTCTGCTTTCCCCTTATGACAGGGAGAGCAAATGTCAGGCTCTCAGTTAAGAAGCAGTAGTGGGTGTGTAGTAGTAGTAACAGTAGCAGCAGCAGTGGCAAAAGTCAAGAAAAGTATCTCAGCCCCTTATTATCTTTAGGGAAGAAGAAATGTATCTATCCTATCCTTGACTTTAGATAAGCACACCACAGCATACATTATCCAGATTGCTAGTGCCACAGGCTATCTATGAAGAACATGTATCTCACTTGCCATACATCAAGAAATGACAGCAGTGCAGCATGGGGCTGTCCAGGACCACGTCTCTAGGAAGGCTCACTGTTGCTTCATTGAGAGGATCTAGTCTTGGGTGTTTCACCTTTTGATATATGGGTGGCGAAGTGTCAGGTGGGATGCCTTGAGCCACTTTTAAGTTCCTCTATCATTGCACATTGGGTTATGTCTTCTGTTCTTTTCTGCTTCTATCAGGACTTACTGGACCATCACTGTCTTCAACTGCTATCCTCCAGGATATGCATAGCTAGGATTCTCAGGGCTCATGAAGGTACCCATGGCCATGGTGTAGACAAAATGCAGTAGCTGCAGTTGGCACTATCTCAGGTGGTACAGATATTCCATGCACCAACACAGGAGAATGGAAGGCTGTCATATTGTAGGAACTCAATGACACCTGGCTTCTGATTTCTAGATCCTGACAGTTGGCAGCTTATGGCTATAGGCTCACAACTTGGGCTTTGGGCAGATACACCAAACCCACAGGAAGAGCAAACATCAACACTTGGGAGAAGCCAAAATGTTCTTCTTTAAAGAGATGACTCATAATTATCCCATCTTTCTCTTTTAAATCCAGTAAACTAAAAATTGTTGCATATATGGGAAATTGTGCCTTTAGCATTCTTAGTGCAGACCTGGATATGGCAAGCATGTTTCTTATATATCAGCTTTGTATTTGTACTTTAGATTCATTTGATATGAAGTATAAAATCAAGGAGAATACATTTTATATTTGAGTATGAGAATTCCTGGTGGTAGTGACCAGCATCAATCAGTGCATTTTAAGCCTCTAGTAGCACTTTATATATTTTCATTTGAGTAACTTTTATTATGAAATCTTCAGTATTAACCAGTTAAGTATGACACTAAAGCCTATGTATAAACTCAGTTCTATTACCATTCACTTTAGTTTTTTCATTTCACACATTTAACAAAGCAAGCAGTGATGAAATTTGCAAGTCTTAATTATATTGTACATTTAAAAGTGTAGGTTCTTCAATACTGTAGATATTTTCTAGTTAGATATTTAGTGCTTTTCAGTAGTATTTTTTAAAATATGTAAAATGAGCACACACGTGGTACTTTTACTTTTACACTTATTGTCTCATATGTTTGAATGCTTGGTCCCCAGTTTATCTGTTTGAGAAGGATTAGAAGGATCAGGAGGTGAGGACTTGTAGCTGGAGATGTGTCCCTGGCATTGAGCTTTGAGGTTTCAAAATCCCACTGCAGACCCAATGGCTGTCTCTGCTGATCACAATGTAAAGGTCTCAGTTACTGCATCAAAACCATGCCTGTCTGCGTGCTTCCACCATCCCTACCATAATGATAATGGACTAAAACTGTAAGAAAACTTCCAATTAAATGATTTCTTTTTAAGAGTTGCGCTTGCTCATGGTGTTTCTTCATGGCAATATAACAGTGACTAAGACAACTTCTTTATTCATATTAAAGTGATCTTAACAATATTGGTACTGTGTATTAAAGTACACTGAATTATGTGTTGAATCACAATTGATTTGGTATGGCAAACTTGACTTTTGCAAAATAGTACCTTTTCAGCAGGACAGTTGTGATTATTACAATGTTTAGGTCTAGTGGAGTTAAAACTGTTAACAAACCATTATTGGGAGAAAATTTCCTGTCTTAGTTATAGCTCTAATATCCTTTTTATTGTCCTTCATTTAGCCCATTCCTCCTACCTCTATAGATTTCTACTGCTGCTTTTGTGTATGGAAAGATAATGTATACGGAGAATTGTTATAGGAGGAGCCATATAGTTACTTCCAATAATAAAGAAAAGTGCTAGAGCAGAATTAGATTTCCATAATGGCCCAGAGGAGTATATATTACCAAGGGGCAATTACTATGAGATACATTTCATATCAATAAAAGATCTAAGTAAATAATTGCTAGCCCACTATGCTTTGATTTTGGACTGACTGCCTTAAGCAGCACTGAGTGGAATGATAACAAGGCACTGAAGTATAGTAACAAAATATGTGACCTTTGGAAATTGATAAATCTATGTCACATTTTTGGTTCTACTTGTTTTATTTAAATTTAAGTTAAAATATTGTCTTACCAAGCACTGCACTGAGCTCCAAGAGTCTTGTGGAAGAAAGGGAGGAGTGATTGTACCAGCTACGGGGGGTCATGATGGGGGATCTCATAGGTACAGATGATGTGAGCTTGTAGGAACTAATGGACTTTATACCAACAGTCAGAGAGCCTGAATGGAACTGACCTAGGCCCTTTGCATGTGTAGCTTGGTCTCTTAGTAAGGCTTTTAACAGTGAGAGCAAGACCTCTCCCTGGTGCTTAGCTGGCTTTTGGTAACCTGTTCCCTGTGCTGAATTGCCTGGCCCTGCCTCGACATAAGACATAAGGGGAGGAGCTCGGTCCTGCCTCAACTTGATGTGCCGTGATTTGTGCTAGCCCCTGGGAGGCCTGCCCCTTTCTGGATGGAGATGGAGGAGGAGTGGATGGAGGTGGGTTGATGGGAAAAAGAGTAGGGGATGAGAGGATAGAGGGAAAACTGGTTGGTATGTAAAATGAATGAAAATCTCATTTAAATAAAAAATAAATAAATAAAGAAAAATATTGTCTTACAATTTCACAGATGTGTACCATATAAATACTGGTCACTCTCATCTCCCACCTCCCTACCACTCCATCCTCCCCTCTCCTTCCCCAAAATTTCTTACATTCATATTTCATCCTTTTTGTTTAGTGACCCACCAAGGTTAACCATAGTCAACTATTTTACTGTGGATTTGGAATTATCTATTTGAGTCTAGTGGACTCAGCAGATGGTACACAACTGAAGACAGTGATTAATCTGTCCATAGCTAGTAGTTCAATGTTAACCTACACACACACTGATTTATTGTTAAAAGACCTGGTTTGTGAGAATCCAGTGTAGGTAACTGTAGCTGATGTTAATTAATATTAAAATAATTGTATAAAAATCTAGGGAGTGATGTTTTTAGCCCATCTCCAGATCTTCCAGCTCTTACACACTTCCAACCTCCTCTTTCTTAATGTTTCCTATGTTTGTACCTCTTAATAATTGTGTGGCTATTATTAGTGATTCTCCTTTGTCTTTTCATTTCTAAAGTTGGTGACAATGCTTATCTTGCAGGTTGATAGAAATGCTAAGTACAGTATGCCTAAAACTCCTTTGCACAGTGATTCACTCACTGTATAGCAGGCTTTGTGTTTTTATTTTTATGCAATTAATGAACACTCAGATAGTTAACCTTAGGTAAGTTGTGTTCTTCCATTCCCATTTACCTCATGGATGTGCTTCTGTGTCACTTTTAGAAAGATGTGGTTTTAACATCATGCAAATTGTGCCTTAAACCCCAGCATTCAGTGGACTACAAATTATAAGAGTACCTCACCTCACCAAGCTACATAGTGAGACCTGGTCTTTGAAAACAAAACAATAAAAAGATATTTGGATGACTTAGTGAACATTATCCTCTTCTCTCATTATGGTATGATGTTTGTAACTTATGGAGAGAAAATAGGACTGGGTCCATGTTCTTCTTATTTCTCCACTGTCATTTTAAGTAAAACTGGTAGGATCATAAGGGGATTTATTATTTGATTTTAACGGCTATGCCAACTGCTGTTTTGTACCCTCCCATACTTACCTCAATTATATGATTTGTGGCTGTGATGCCTGTAGATTTGGAGGACATTTTTTAGACTTTTATTTTGGCAATAGCTAACAGTGTTCACATTTTATAGCAGAAAATTTTCAAAAGATTTTGTGAAATCAATGGATACTAGGGTTGAGCTCTTTGACAATTTGAGGCACTTTGAACCTTTTGAAAATGAATTAACCGTTTACGTAAAACATTAAGCTTTTAAAGTAATTTTCATGTCTGCATTACTGATAATTCTTTTTTTGAGGGGGGGAGGTAGGGAATAGAGAAAGATTATGATAAATACTTTTACCTTAGCCTGCCTTTTTAAAAGAGAGTCTTAAAGGGCAGAGCTACTTGGTTGAGAGATTTTTAAATGCTAAATGATAGTTTTAAGATTTTTTTCTCAGAGTTTTGGGGATCAGAAAAAGTCAGAGAGACTGGTATCTGAAATCTTAGCTTCTTAAAGTGTTAACAGAACTGTCATTTGTTGTTCCTTGACCATCAGAAATATTTTCTGGAATATTCTCCACTCATAACTATAACTTCTGGGTAATGACTATCTGGTTTTGTGTAATATAATTTAAAGGAATTTGAAAAGAACTTTAATTATTTAAAGCATGATCATTATTTTTGAATATTGCTCACTCATAGGTGATTTCCTCTGAGATGCATATTGCATAGACTTATTGGTACTGTCTTTCAGAATTTCTTTTAAAGGTAATCCTTTTTTCCTTACTTACTCTAATTTATCCACTGTCTCTATTTACCCACCTGTTATTTTTCAGGTGTTACAGACAATTGGTAAAAATTCTTGCTAGTGAATGGTGAGGCTACCAGATTGAAAGTAAAATACTGCAAAAAAAACTATACGAACCTGTACTAATTTCACTTAGAACATACAATTATCCAAAAGAATATAGTAGTATTGCTATCACTTGATACTTAAATAGGCTTTTAGTACCTGTACACACATACAAATGCAGGATATTTCTTTTAAAATGTGGGCTGGAGGGATAGCACAGAAGTTAAGAATATTTCCTGCTCTTGCAAAAGTCCTTTCTTTGGATTTCATCACCCACATCAGGTTGCTCACATTTGCCTGTAACTCCAGCTCCAAGATATCTGACACCCTCTATTGGTCTTCACAGGCACCTGCAATTTCTGCACATATCCATATGGACACATGTTTAAAACACGCGAATCAAATAGTTAGAAAAGTCTCTTTTTAAAATAATGTTTACTTCATGGGCTCATATATGACATTTTCATTTTTTTCTACTTCTGCTCTTCCAGTGAAATAACACAGAAAAAAGTATTTTTAGAGATTTTGTGATATTTTCATTATTGTGGTTCATATTCACTTAACTTTAGCAAGTTTCTTCTTTTATAATAAGTAATAAATCCAACTGGACCAAATACTTCTAGTATTGTTATATTATATTGTTACTATATGTATTATATATAGTATTATTATGTTATATATTAGTACATGTAGTAGTATTATGATATAACAAAATAAACTTTCTTCACTTTGATCTATCTTAGAAAAATGTGTCATCATATTAATTATAGATATAGTATAGAAAAGATTAGTTAGATAATAGAAATAGTAGCTAGTTTTTGATGCCTATTTTCTATATAATAAGCATTGTTCTAATTGCTTTATCTTAATTCACTCATCAGAACATTCCAAAGAAAGTAAGTAGTGTTTCTCCTAAACTGCAGAATGGAGAATTTAAACAATTTCTTCAAGATTACATGGCTGCATAGGTGACCTAATCTAGGTAATTTCAGGAATCTATTCCTTAACTTCATGTGACCAACCTATTAATCTTACTCAATCTTTGTTTTACAAAATAATTGTCTTGTAATTACGTGACTTTTTGGAGTATATTCATAACCAGATTACAGAAATGATGTTTACTGTATTGTTTTTAGTGGTTGCTTAGAGTTCCTGTAAACTTTCAGTTGACTTATCTTCTTGACATAATTGGAAGGCATTTTCTTCCTAAGATTCTTCCATGTATAGCTGGAAAGAACTGGGCTTCTAAGTGAACTCTCTGTTGTGAGAAAACAGAAAGGAGAGTCAACACACTGGCCTAAGTTGTTGATCCCAAAGAAAAGGAATTCTGATGGACTGAATGTAGAAGCAGGCTGGAGTGAACCTGTAAATGCCTAGAGATCTGACTCCATACCATTTTCATGTTTTTCTGCCAACACATACAATATTGTTTCTTTGAATGTGTTTCACATCATCCTTAAATCATTTCTGATACAAGTAGTACATTTGATTCATTATCCTCTAGTGAATTGTGTGTTTGTCAAATTGGCATTTCTATGACTGTATCTAGAGAGTTTTGGCTGCAAAAGCATTCCAATGCAAATGGAAGATGTAGTTCTGTCTGTTACAGGTTTTAGGTTAAAAATAAAAAGCTTGCCTTAACTAATTATGAATATCTTAACTCATTGAGGGGCAGTGGTATCACTATTTGATGTTCTTAGTCAACACTGGAAAGCTCTGTGATGCTTAGTCAAAAGATAATTGAGGGTTTGAGACTTTTATTAACGTACATTTTTGGTGTGTATGTGTTTCGAGATTTTATTCTAATACTTTTACTGTTAGGCCTGTGTGTTCCCATTAAAGCATCCTGAAGACATTCATTTTATGTGAATTATTTTATTTTTTTAGAGTTTTAGGTTTGAGAAGGTAGGAATGAGAATGAAAAAGTACTGTAGGTTGTTTATTGAAGACACAGTTTTTTTCTTCTTTGAGACAAGATTTCTCTGTATAAAATTCCTGACTATCCTGGATTCACTTTTTAGACTAGGCTGTCCTCAAACTCACAACAATACACCTGCCTCTGCCTTCAGAGTGCTGGGATTGAAGGCGTGTGGCACCATGCCTGGTTTTGGAATAGTTTTATAAGCCAATATTATAGGAACATTTAAATATGTTATTATAGACACAAATTAACTTTCATTATAAGCTTAAACATATGAAAGCAATACATAATAGCAAATTATAATATTTTAATTTTTTACATATTAATCCCAGTTCCCCCTCTTTCCCCTCACTCCCTCATCTGCTCCTCAGAGAGGGTAAGACCTCCCATGGGAAGTCAATGAATTCTGTTACATTACCACATGGAGACAAGACAAAGGCCCTTTCCTTGTGTCTAGGCTGAGAAAGGCTTCACAGGAAATAGGCTTTCAAAAGCTAGATCGTTCATTAGGGACTCCTCCTGTTTCCACTGCCAGTGCCCCTACAAACTCTTTTTTTTCTTTTTTTTATTGATAAAAGGAGAATAATAAAGAAAAAAAAACAAATTTCCACCTCCTCCCAGCCTCCCATTTCCCTCCCCCTCCTCCCCCTCCTCCCACTTTCTCCCCCTCCTCCCACCCCTCTCCCCTTCTCCCCACTCCTCTCCCCCTCCCTCTCCAGTCCAAAGAGCAGTCAGGGTTCCCTGCCCTGTGGAAAGTCCTAGGTCCTCCACCCACCGTCCATATCTAGGAAGGTGAACATCCAAACTGGCTAGGCTCCCACCAAGCCAGCACATTAAGTAGGATCAAAACCCCGTGCCATTGTCCTTGGCATCTCATCAGCCCTCATTGTTCGCCATGTTCAGAGAGTCCAGTTTTATCCCATGCTTTTTCGGCAACAGTCCAGCTGGCCTTGGTGAGCTCCCAGTAGATCAACTCCACTGTCTCAGTGGGTGGGGACACCCCTCGTGGTCCCGACTTCTTTGCTCATGTTCTCCCTCCTTCTGCTCCTCATTGGGACAATGGGAGCTCAGTCCAGTGCTCCAGTGTGGGTCCCCGTCTCCATCTCCATCCATCACCAGATGAAGGCTCTAGGATGATATGCAAGATATTCGTCAGTATCCCTACAAACTAAGCCACCTGCTGTCGCCTGCTTTCGGGGGTGTTAGATAGGTCTTATGCAGGCTTTCTGCTCGTCCTTCGTCAGTGAGCTCCCACTAGTTTAGGTCAGCTTTTTATGTGGTTTTCCCCATCATAGTCTTGACACCTTTGCTTATATTATAGATCATCCCTCTTTTTGACAGGACTCCGGGAACTCTGTCCAGTGCTTAATTCCACAAATAACCACTCCACATCTGTATCTCTGCATCTGCATCTATTTTCATGAGTTATTGCATGTAGCTTTTAAACTTCAGATATTATAAATCTTTCACCTTTTACAAGTTATACTCTTTAATCTTTTCTACCATCAAACTTGATTTTAGGCATATTTTTTCAGGGTTTTATTTTAGTCAGTGTTCTATTGTGTGAGATGAAACTGTGACCATGACAGCTGTTCTAAAAGCATTTAATTTGGGCTGGATTACAGTTTCAGAAGTTCAGTCCATTATTGTTATGGTAGGAAGCATTGTAAAAACAGGCAGACAAAATGCCGGAGAATGAGCTGGAGTTTGTATCCACAGTCATTGAGAAAGAGAGGGAGGGGGGGAGGGAGAAAGGAAGGAATAAAGGGAAGAAGAAATGAGACTCCCTTGGGCTTTTGAAATTTAAAACCTGCCCCAGATTGACATACTTCCTCCAACAAGGCTACACCTACTTCAATAAGGCCATACCTCCTAATCCTTTCAAATTTTGACACCTCCAAGCATTCAAATATATGAGTTTATAGGGGCCATTCTTATTCAAACCAACACAGTTTATAAATTTAGCAGGACCATAGATGTGGTTTTTTTGTTTTAAACTCCTAATCATCACATTATACTTTTGTTAGAGAATTTGCCATATTCCATTAATTCATTCGTATATATCAATTCCAAAGATAATTCTAAGTATTACCCCATTAACACCCAAGTCTTACTATTCTCTATTTTATGATTTCACGTTCTAGAAATGTCTGGAAAACTTTCTTCAGTATTATGAATTTACTACTACTCAGTATGCCATGAAACATTTATTATTTGCTATTTTTCTAAGTATGTATGACCCTGAGGCTGGTTTAATTGCTTTTAAGAATATAACATTTTCTTGATTCTGTGTTTTGAAAGCTCTTCTGGTTTGTGATGTTTAATGAAGGGTAAGTAATCGGCACATATGATAATTCACATTCTAAATTTAAGCACTTAGTGTGTACTTTTGACAATAAGTTGTCGAAACAGTATAGATTTCTATCTCTAGATTTATTTTTGAAGTTGAAAAAATTGTGCTTTTAAAATGACTATGAGTAACTTTAGTTTATGTAATGGCACACAAGAGTGAATACATTACTAGTGTTACCTTATGTGATATATGAAAATACAAACCATATTCCCAGAGAACCTAGACAACAATGAGGGCACTAAGAGAAACTTACATAGATCTAATCTACAAGGGAACTAGAAAAAGACAAGATTTTCTGAGTAAATTGGGAGCATGGGGATCTTGGGGGAGGGCTAAAGAGGGGAGGGAAGAAGCAGGGAGGGGAGCAGAGCAAAATGTAGAGCTCAATAGAAATCAAAAAAAGGAAAATAATAGGTGCAACAGTATTGATAAAATTCTATTTTCTCCATGTTCTTATTCATTTTAATCCTTAGTTAAGACTTTCTACTGATACCACATACTTCTGCACCACAAATTGGAGATTCTAATAACATTGCACAAAAATAGTTATAGAAACCAATAAAAATACAAATGGTCTCATTCATTTTTTTAACAAGTTAAAGGAAATGAGGTAAAATATATAAAATATATAAAAAGCACACGCATACACACAAACACTCTCACACAAAAAAACCCTCAAACCTTATTTGCCTTGTCTAGACTTGCTTGTTCTGTTATGGATTTTATATGGTAAACTTGAAATGAAGTGCTATTAGTTAAAAAACAAAAAGATGAAAGTCTGAAATGACCAACTGGCATGCTTGATGGAGGATTAAGATATTGTGATCGTGTAGTTCATTGAAAATGTAATGTATAATTAAGAAATATAGGTTAATGGATAATCATCAGTAATAGTCAAGCTTGTAGTCATATTAGTTAGATTTTCTAGATATATAGAGATACATTTCAGTTAGATAGACATTCTTCATATCTTTCAAAGACTGCAGAATATGGCATTTAATGTTTTAATAACTTAGGACTTTTCATGACAAGGAGACACTCTGCTCCTGGCAGCACCAATCTACTTCAAAAAGAAGATGGGCATCGAAGAGGATCCTTATGGAGTTTGATAGCCATTTGGGCAAGAAACTGCTCTTGCCTGGACTGTTGCATAAACTGGACACAGAGAACCCGCAGAGAGAGGACTGCTGAACTTGTCTAAAGGTGAGATGATCTTTCGGGGTTCCTGATTCATGAAAGAGTCTGCAAGACATTCTGCAGGACACAACAGATAGTGACTGAACTGACTTTGAAATGTTCTGCTTCATGGAAATGTCTCTGGATACCATGGGCCTGTAGGCCGAAGATGGATGCCCCAACGGTACAGAGAAACTTTGGATGACTGTCCAGGCAGTGAGATGTCTCTGTCATTTCTAGAGTTTGAAAGTTGCTTTTTTCTTGTTTGCTTCGGTAATATTGTATCTTTCTGGAGTCTTTGATGGAGTTAAGAATAGTTAGTTATAGTTATAGTTTTCCTTAGTTATGATAAAGATTATTGTAATTTTCACTTGATAACTGTTTTGTTATATGTAATTATGCTATGTTAAAGTTAAAGCCTTCCTTTGTTTTTGTTTTTAAACAGAAAAAGGGGAAATGATGGAGGAAGGTCATGGGTTAAAAAAATAAACTGCTTGGCTGGCCCTCATAGGTTAGAACACAGGTGGGTGGAGAAAACAGAACAGAATGCTGGGAGGAAGAGGAAGTGAGCTCAGACTTGACAGCTCTCCTCTCGGGAGCAGATGCCTCAGAAGAGACGCCATGCCCCACTCCCGGGCAGAAACACGCGATGAAGCTCCGACCCAGGATGAATGTAGGCTAGAATCTTCCCAGTAAGACCGGTGCTCACAGATTATTAGAGATGGGTTGATCGGGATATCAGAATTAGCCAGTAAGGGCTAGAGCTAAAGGGCCAAGCAGTGTTTAAATGAATACAATTTGTGTGTTGTTATTTCGGGGCATAAGCTACCAGGCAACCGGGGTGCTGGGGACGCAGCCCCACCGCTCCTGTATCACTACACAGGCTTAGAATACAATATAATAATTTTTAGTCTCCCTCAGGTAAGTAGGAGGCACCAAGTAAATGTTTCATAGCAGTTTTATTTTTTTCTTTTTCTTTTCTTTTTCTTTTTTTTTTTTTTTTGGTTGCGCACGCTTTTAATACCAGCACTTGGGAGGCAGTGGAAGGCGGATCTCTGTGAGTTTGAGGCCAGCCTGGTCTATAAGAACTAGTTCCAGGACAGTCTCCAAAGCTACGGAATATCAGCTTGGAAATCTGCAACTTCTTTTCTTTAAATTTGGGCTTCTTGACTTGATATTTATGAATCTCATTTATGTTTTATTTTGCACTTTAAATTTCTTCCATGTATTATGATTAGTCTTTCTCTCCACTGTTTAAGATAGCTTTCTCAGACAATTAGAATTTTTATTTTTTCCTCAGGTTTTCTCTGAAATGCTGGTAGAGCATGACTTACTTTCTCATTTAATCAGTTACTGAAACTATAATGTAATTAAACTCATGATGGAACATGTTTTATCCAAATTTGAACTGATAGCTAAGGCTCTATCTTTGGCTTTAAAACCTCCAAATATTTCCATTGTAATATTCTTCAAATTAGGCTTGTATCATGCTTTGTAACATATGACAACAAGGGCTACTGGCTTTCTGTGCTATAAATAAATATACTGCATATTGATACAGAATAGTTTTTCATATATTCATTTACTGGATATGTATTTTTATTGAACACCCAATGAATAGACTGTTCTAAAAAGAATGGTCATTCTTTGTTCTCAGGATGATAGGGAGTCAGATATAAGCCAATATTCATTTCAATTATTCTAAATGTTTAAAGGAGACATCCAGGAGATTAGAGAGACCTCATTTGGGAGGACAGGGACTGCTTCCCCAAGCAAGTGATATTTAAGCTGAATCTTTAATGATGAGTAAAGATTAGACAAGCAAAAAAGTACAAAAAATGATTTTCAGTGTGGGCAAATTAGAGCTTAATGTTTTAAAAATATATGCAAAGAATCTGAGAAGGGAGATAAATTCATAGCTAAGGATTTAAACTGTTTAAACCTTACAAGCTTTAGAACACCATTCAAATTCTTGAAATATGGCAATTTTAGAACTTGTCTGAGAATTAAACTTAATGAATCTAGATTTATTTTCAATGATTTTTAAATAACAGATAGATGCAAACTGGGTTTAACAGGCATCTTGGGAAGGAAATACAATATGCAACCATGTATTAGTGTCTACTTTAAGAAGAGATGGTGAAGAACAAATACAGAACAAAAGGAAATCCATTAACATGTTTGTGCATGGAGTGTAGGTAGCTCAAAGTATGAAAGATATTGGGATTCGCTTTGATGCCTATTTTATGGAATACCTACTTCCATTTGTCCTTTAATAAGCCACTAGCAAGGTCTCATTTTCTGATATGTTGATTCCAATAATTTAAAATTAAATGTTTGTTTCTTAATATTCACATAATAAGCACCAAAGTTCAATGTGTATACCCTAGGACTTAAAATCTTTTTCAGAACATGTAAAAGACAGAAGCGAAGATGTTTCCCTATCTATAGTGCTTATGTAACTATGGTGACATGTCTTTGAAGTTCATGGTAGTGTTGAAGTAGTAGAGTATTAATTAGTTGGATTTATATACTTCAGAAGAATTATTTATTCTTCTTAATGTTACATGAAAGACAAGAAAGTATGCAGAAAGATGCAGAGAGAGGAATGCATACTAAACATTCTGCTATTCCAGTGCTGCCTATAGTTACTCATTCTCTCTTTCTGCTAGTATTCATTTCATCTCTCTGGTGTGCAGCAACGGAGCAATAGCCATAAGAAACAAAAACGAGGGTCTTTGTATTTGAATTTTCAATATTTCCAGAGAAATGAAAGGTATGCACATTGTCACAAGACAATGAACTGGAAGCAGCACATATCCTTTTGAATTCAGGATTGTTTTGGTTTTTGTTTTGTTTTTAAATTAAGGCAAGATTGAAAAGGCTTGCCTTGCTATTTCATTTCAGATGCATTGTACATGAGTATAATATGAATGCTTTTTTGAGAGCATATGCTATAGAACTTGTTGAAACTTCTGCAAGTTCTTTCATCATTTACAGCTGTAAATTATTTCATGTTTACAGCAAGGAGTGAACACGCCAGAATAATCATCAGCTACGTATTTACAAGAATGTTCAGAAGTTCCAAGTACTGCTTGAACAAAATGATAGACTAGGTTTATTGTAGTAGTGAAAGTTCCAAAGCAATTTCTAGTCATTTTATCTATTTGAAACAGTTAAAATGCATTTATATGTCCATTTTCAAAATAGTTCCCGCTATGCATGTCAGATGTACCTGGAAAATTTTGATGTATTTACTGGATACCAAAAGTACTAACCTTAAGCATGCGTACACACACACACACACACACACACACACACACACACACAAACACACACGGACACACAAACATATGATCTTGGATACATGCAGCATATCTCATGTACATCAAGGATGACCATTTGGGATTGGACAACATATATAGGGACCAGTCCCTGGCAGAGATACCTATAGATAGCTATTGGAGTCATATTAACAAAATGAAACATGTAACTGAAGCATCATTGATACTTCAGTTTCTGTTTCCCTATATGAAGGTTAATTGAAAAAAAATTAAGAAAAGTAATTTACAACAAGAATAGAAATTCAATATCCTGAAGCCATTTTTTTTTTATTTTTCATCTGAAGGTAATGCTGAGAGGAGGATAAAGTGAATAGATTGCTATATACCTACATATTCATTACTAAAGTGAGAAGGTACCAATGGTATTTCTTTTTAAAAATAATGTGTTCAAAAACAAGAAAAAGAGAACATTAGTTTGTAAAGTATAAAGTGATCAGAGTAAATAAATAATGAGCTTTCTAAAATCTACATAAATAAATCTAGAGCATTCTGAAAGCTGTATAAATAGACTACTAAGAGACTGTAATTCTAGATGAGAGAGTATAAGTATATAATATTTCTTTAAATTTCTCTAGTTATAATTACAGCAAAATAAACAATTTATTTGAATTATTGAATTTAACAAAATTTTCATACATATGAAAAATGGGAACATAAAAGAATATGAAATGCTATTCAGAGACAGAAGGGTAGCATTTTTGTAATGGAGAACTAATTTGATAATAGTATGAAACGTGAAAATTAATACATACATATATAGACATGCACTAAATAGTGTATACATTCATGCAAATAAATGAAAGTACAAAAACCTAGTAGATAATCTTTAAATATATAACTACAGCATGAAATATGCTTTTTGTTAAGGACATTAAATGAAAAATAGATAAACATTGTAATACTCCCACTTTGTCTAATGATTTTACATGGTAAAGTATTTCTGAAGTTTATCTACTCTTCTACATTTTCAGTGTTCATGGTCACCTTTCTAGTTTAACATATGTCTTTGTTAAAGTTTCTATTGCTGTGAAGATATACCATGATCATGACAACTCTTATAAAGGAAAGCATTCAGTTAAGGCTTGCTTACCGTTTCATAGATCTAGTCTATTATCATGTTAGGAAGCATGGCAGCACACAGGCAGACTTGGTGCATAGAAATAGCTTAGAGTTCTGCATTAGGATTCTCAGGAAGAAGGGAGGAAAAGACACACTGGGCTTGGCTTGTGCTTTTGAAAAGTCAAAGTTCAGCCCAATGATGCACTTCCTCCAACCAGGCTGCAACTCCTAATACCCGTCAAGTACCACCACTACATAATGACAAAATATTCACATGTATAAGCCTATGGGGGGGGTCACTCTTATTCAAACCACTACAGCCACTATCCCTTTGTAGATTCCAGTAGAAGCTTCCTATTTATCCCTTTCTCTGTGCCTTGCTTCTCTTTTGCCTTTAAAAACCTGTATGAACATGTCATTCGATGATTTCACCTTGCCCCAAACCATTAGCGGGACATTCCAGGACCTTCATGTTTGGCCTATATTTATTTCACCAATATCTGCTTCTCTCAAATTCTCATTCTCTATAGTCATAACATAAATTTCATAATTCAGTTTCTCTTTGACTCTGAACTTTCCAGGTCATATGCTCTGTGCTTGAGACACTTCCTGACTCTTAAATTTCCTAATTCCTGACAGCCAGTTCATAGCAGATGTTCCTTCAGGAAGACTTTTTAGCCATCTTAGTTGTTCCATCTTATCTCGCAGGGTTTGAAATCTCTATTGGTTGATTAAGTCAACAGATTGCACCGGCTTTTTGGTGGGAAAACATGCTTTTTTTGTCTACATCATTCTTTTTTCCTTCTTATATTTTTTCCTGCTCTAGGTTGTCTCTTTTATTGCTATTCATTTTATTATTTCCCTTGTTACATGTTTTATTCTCACCTTATACCCTTTCATATCTGTAAAATTTAAAAATAGCACTTTATATGTTTCAATTATGAAAGTAATTCACAATTGAGACAATTTGAATACAAGCTGTGTTATTTTTGCTGTTATTTTAGTACTAAGGATAGAATCTAGAGCCTCATGCATGCTTAGTACAAGCTATAAGTGACCCCGAGTCCAAGCATACACACATAAATCATTAGGCAAATTACAAACTGAAATCTTGTACTGATTAGGCATAACTACCATTCACATTGCTGTATGTTTTGTAGATATTGAAAACATATTCACATAACTGAAATCATGCAATATATAGAATTTTGTACTTTTTGCAGTGATGTTGACTTGAAGATAAGTTTCCCATTATAAAATATCTTAATGGCTGTGGAAGATTCCTTTTAAAAGTTTTATCTTTTTATTTCTCTACTTCTGGATTCTTAAGCAATTGCATATTTCTGTGCTTAAAAATAATACTAAAAAAGAGACAGTGAATCTGAAGGTTAGCAGGGGGTATATGGGAAGGAGTGAGGAGAGAAAGGGAAGAGAGAAATGTACTATAATTTCAAAATATAATTAAAGTATATAAAACTGATGTCATGAGAATCCTAGAATGTAAAGCTTTATCTACAATATAGGAATGGCATTATTAGATCAAAGAGAATTCATAATTTTTTGTTGTTGTTGTTTTGCTCATTTTACCACATGCCATTCTAAAACAATTTTGTGAAACATAAGTGTTGCTAACATTACTGCAATGAATTTCGGTCTTCAAAATTTGCATCGAAACTTCTCTTATCAGTGTGGTGCTTTGAATAGGTATGACTCCCAAAGGCTTCATTACCTCCAATAATTCTCTTAATTCTCTATTAGGTTTCTCTCTGATTGACCTGTCCATTGGAGAGGTGTATTGAAGTCTCCTACTATTAATGTGTGTGGTTTGATGTCTGCCTTGAGTTCTATTAATATTTCTTTTACATAATTTGGTGCTTTTATATTAGGGGCGTAGATATTCAGGATTCAGACGTCATCCTGATGAATTGTTCCTGTTATGAGCATAAAGTGTCCATCTCGATCTCTTCTGATTGATTTTAGTTTGAAGTCAGTTTTGTTAGAAATTAGTATGGCCACACCTGCTAATGGTTCTTAGGACCATTTGCTTGAAACACCTTTTCCCAACCCTTTACTCTGAGTAGATGCCTGTTTTTGTGGTTGATATATTTTTCTTGCAAACAGCAGAATGTTGGATCCTGTTTTCGTATCCAATCTCTTAGTGTGTGCCCTTTTTATAGGTGAATTGAGACCATTAATATTAAGTGATATTAATGACCAGTGGTTGTTTACTCCGGTTATTCTTATTGTTTTTAGTAGTAGAGTTTGTGTGTCTCCCTTCTTTGAGTTGTGCTGGTGAAGGGTCGCTAGATGCCTGAATTATTGTAGGCAGTGTTGGCAATGTTGGATTCCTTGGGTTGCTATTTTCCTTCTATTACTTTCAGTAGGGCTGGATTTGTGGCTACATATTGTTTAAATTTGTTCTTATCCTGATATGTCTTGTTTTCTCCATTGATAGTGAACAATAGCTTGTCTGGGTATAGTAGTTTGGGTTTGCATCCATGGTCTCTTATTTTCTGCAGTACCTCTATCCAGGACCTTCTGGCTTTCATGGTTTCCATAGAGAAGTCAGGTGTAAGTCTGATCAGTTTACCTTTATAAGTTACTTGGCCTTTTTCCTTTGCAGCTCTTAATATTCTTTCTTTAACCTGTGTATTCTGTGTTTTGATTATTATATGGCGAGGGGATGTTTTTCTTTCATCCAGTCTGTTTGGTGTTCTGTATGCTTCTTGAATATTCAAAGGAATATCTTTCTTTATGTTGGGAAAGTTTTCTTCCATAATTTTGTTAAAAATATTTTCTGGGCCTTTGAGCTGTGACTCTTCTCCTTGTTCTATTCCTATTATTCTTAGGTTTGGTCTTTTTATTGTGTCCCATAATTCCTGAATATTTTGTGATGAGAATATGTTGGCTTTGCTGTTTTCTTTGATCAGTGTGTTTATTTTCTCTATGGTGTCCTCAGAATCTGAGATTCTTTCTTCTATCTCTTGTATTCTATTGATTATTTTTGTTTCTGTAGGCCCCTGTTGGCATATTTAGCAGTAATCATGCATAACATTTTGTTTGAATTGCTACAAATTAGCTAGAAGATATACATCTCTAAATTAAGTAATTTCTATAGTACATCTCAGAAAAAAATTGTTCTCCTTATTGAAATCTTTATGTTTCAACAAATGCATATTCTAAAGGAAAAAATAGTCTACTGCAGAAAAGAGTACACTAACTGGTTGTTCAGTACCAAATAGTCATACCTGAAATACATGCATACATGTATGTATGTATATATATATATATATATATATATATATATATATATATATATATAGTTGTATTCAACATCATACAGACTGTGTTGTATTTATATATTTAGGAAGCATGATACACCACATACGTAAGCACACACACACTAACATTTATGAAAAAGGTGCCATGAATTTTAAAAAGAGCTTAAAGTGTTACATGGAAGTAGTTGTAGTAAGGAGATGGAAGGTTATAATTATAATTTTAAAAATTAAAAAGTATAATGAATTAAAGAAGTCCTTACTCCAACCTTATAATTTTCTGCACTTCTAGGACCACATTAACATTAAACAATGTCTATGTTCCCAATGAATTTTGGAAATTGCTAAAATCAGTGTGTTTGAGGATACATACTGAATTTACAAAATTTATTATTGTGGCAAATCCATGATGTAAAGACTTATTTTGAAAATTCATTATTGTTGCTAATCCATGATGTAAAGACTTATTTTGAAGAATACTGCATCATTAAGGAGATGGTATGCTTGATATACAAGGGTATATTTGAAAGCCACATTGTGGGTGAGAATAAAACTAGAAAATTTGTGAGTTTATTGGATGCAGGATCTCAGTAACAATTGGGCCTTGTGAACAAACAGGCCCTTGGAAATGTACGTGTTTTGGCTCTGTTTTGTCCAGACACTAACAGGTAGGTTTGCAGTTTCTGAAAATATTCTGGACTTAGTTCAATTTCTTCATTAGAACAATGGTAATAATTATTGCTTTGTTTGGCAGTCTCTACAGATTAGTTTAGGAACTCTACATGGAATATCACACAGTACACTCAGGAAAGAGATGTGACAGGAACAGTGTTATAGGCCTGTAATCTCACTCTGCAGAGCCAGTAGAAAGAAGAATTTGAGGAGAGCTTTGACTACATGGTGTCATAATGTGAACCTATTTCACAAAGCAGACAGTGAAGGGTATAGTACTTGTCTAGTATGTGGAAAGCTTTGGATTTGCTTCCTAACATATTGAGAATGATAGGAACCAATCAGAAATTATACATTGTATGCATACATATGAATTTGCTGTAGTAACGTATGATTTATGTTTAAATCTTAAAACTCAATTATGCAATATAATGACATTCAGAAAAAAGTCACTTGTATAATCAAACAGTCCTAAGTAAAAGAAACTTGATTGAAATCAACTTTCTCTGACTCTACAGTCAGTTCTTATAACCATTTAACAATATTAAGAGTCAGTTAATTTTTGTTATGTCTGTTGGTTTCATATGTTAATACAATTTGTGTGTACATATTCTTTTAGAGAAATGATTAATCCTTGGTGTTAGATGCACAGTACTTGCTAGATAAGAATTCCCTTGCAAGTTCACATTTTTCTTAATGCATAGGACTATGTCCTGTCTCTCATGAAAACTCAGCTCATTATATTCCTTGATATGAGGATCTGCTACAATTTCTAATATTAGTCCAAAACCTGCTTCAACTTTAAAATAACCTGAGGAATCTACAGGCTTTGCATCTTTGTAAGATTTTTTTCAAAGATGCACATTATATAACAGACTCCTTTGAGAGTGCTGTTTTAAAGTGTTCTTGTCCTTAATTATAGTGGTTAGAAATGTCAGGAACAGTGCATTAACCTACTGTACTCCAGATGGCTTGCTTTTTCCCCTTTTGTCTTTTTATATCTAAAGAATATGGGATTGGCAGCATAGTTCTTTAACTGATATCACATTTGGGTAGTATAATTTTTATTTTTTGCATTTATACAGTGTAAACATCAACTTAAAATATGAGATGCATGGTATATATTTGATAAATTACCTTTTCTCACTTTGTGAAGTAGCTTATAAAGTTTATGTTAATTATTGAAGAAATTTACATCCATATATTTTTACAGTAGAAGAAAGTCTTTTAAGGATGTATATGTATTTGTTGTATTTTAGATTACACTAATTTTCTTTTTGAAAAAGATACACTAATATTATAAATCATAGGGTATTACTTATGAGGTATTATTTCTATGCATTAATTTGAAGAAATGAGACTGTGTGTTTTATTATGTTCAGATCCACAGTGGTAGTATGTTGTAGGAGGTTGCTTGTTCATTTTCCAGCTGCTCAAACTCACAAAATAATCACATAGAAACTGTATTATTTGAATCACTGCTTGACCAATCACTTAAGCGTATTGCTAGATAGCTCTTATATCTAGAATTAACCCATTCGGTATTTTATATTTTACCACGAGGCTTGTGTCCTACTGTCAAGGTTCCTGCATGTCTGTCTCTGGTGGTGGCTACATGGCTTCCCCCTGACTCTGCCTCCTTTCTCACAGCATTCAGTTTAGTCACACACACACCCCGTCTATTATGTTCTGGGGAGGCAGAAGACAGTTTCTTTATTAACCAGTGGTATTCACAGCATACAGAGGGAAATCCCACATCAGTAGTGTTTGGACGTAAAAATGCTATAAGCAGAAAGACATAAAACTAATTCCATTACATTGGTAATGTTACACTGCTGTTTATATTGATATACTGTCTTACTGTAACATATATACCACTTACGGGCAAAAATATTATACTTCTATAAAAACTCTATAAAGATTGTATGTTAGGTAGTAGTTCAGTATTCTTACTAGGTAGTTATTTCAAGTTAGGTTGAGATCTGCGACAAGCAGGTTTATTTGATATTCATTGTATACTAGTTGAGATCTAAAATTGGTTCTCATGCAATGGGAATGAATTATTTATCACAGAAGCTTGGATAACTTCTAAATTCATCACTTCTTTAGGGAATAAATACAATTGTTTGAATTTGTTAAGTAAATTCAGTTTCCTAAAATGAAGCCTAGAGACCCTTTTCTATATATTCTTAAAATTTGCATATGCTAACCTAAAAAGTCTGCTTCTTTAAACACTACTGAGAACATTATGCCACTAATATATTATTTGATGCCAAAGATGCCATTTTATTTGATTTAACCTGGGAATTTAGGGAGTAGTTGATTTTTGTCTGAGTTAGCCACACATTCCATGTTGTAGTAATGTTTTTAGAGGTCAGTTCATCAGTTTACATAAGAAAAACTGAGTAGTGAGTTGAGTCCATGAAAAATAAATTGTCCTCCTTTACACACACACTCATTATTACCCATATAGGAAGTATTTTTTTCTGTGCCTTTTTCCATGTTGTGTTCTTGATGTATGCCATATTTACATATTCTTGTTTTCAAATTTATTTATTATTTTACATAGACAAAAGGTTTATTTTTATTTTATATCTTTGTGTGTTTGCCTGCATATGTATGTGTAGCAAATGAATTCCTGGTGCCTGTGGAAGGCAGAAGAAGGCATTGGGTTTTCTGGACCTGAAGTTAGAGATGTCATGTGTCTCTAAGAACTGATGAGGTCTCTGAAATGACAGCAAATGCTCTAAAACCCATGAGCTTCTTTTTATTTATTTATTTTTGAGACAGAATCTCATTATGTAACTCTGACTGACCTTGACATCATTATGTAGATGATGTTAATTTAAATTTTATAGAGATCTGTCTGTATCTGCCTCCTGAGTGCAGATATCAAAGAAGTGTATCACCATGCTTGTTCCTATTTTTTTTGTATCCACATATAAAATTTGTGTATTTATATTATACAGTATGATATTCTGTAGCATATATATGATTAAGTGTAGCTAATTAACAAATGCATTATCTCAGAGTTATTGTAAGACCACAAATCTCCTGGAATTTTTTAAAGATATATTCTATTGTCCATTATGTCCTACAGTGGATTTCTTGAACTTACTTTTCCTGTCTCTCTGTAGGCATGTATTATTTGGTTAATATCTCTCCAATCCCATTCACTTCCAAGTACCCTAGCCTGTGGTAACTAACATCCTACTTTCAATCTCTATCAAATAACTGTATTTTATATACATGAATGAGATCATGAAGATTTTGTCTTTATGTGCATGCTTTATGTCACTATGTTTAATTTCTTCCTGTTCTTCCATGTTACTGCGATTAACAGAATTCCCTCCTTTCTATGTCTCAATATAGTATCCCATTGTGTGTATGTATATTTTGAAGAATTTGATCCATTAGTGAATATTTAGTTTGCTTTTTTATTGTGATGATTGGTAATAATGCTTTAGTAGTGATGTGAATACAGATATATCATTTGCATATGGATTTTCATGTGATATGTATGCAATAATGGGACTGCTGGATTATATGGCAGTCCTCTTTTTACTTTTTTGTGTTCTTACATAATGACGTTCATAATTGGTGTACAATTACATTTTCACTACAGTGTACATTGGACCCTTTCATTATAGTTTTCTTAACATTTAGTATTTTTGATAATACATTTTTTTATAATAAACCTTTCTTGCCGGAGTGAAATAACTTATTGTAATTTTGATTTACATTTCTTTATAAGGTTGTGATGTTGAACTTTTCATTCCATGTATTTATCGACCATTTTTGTGCTTTCTTTTGACAAATTTTTTTTCATTCTTTTTGTCTGGATTTTAATTGCATATATGTTTTCTTTGTAATGAATTGATTATTTGGGGGGTTGTTGTTGAATTCTTTAAGATTAGTAGAAAGGCTCCTATAGTCATGCAAAAGTTGAACATCCCCCTCTGGATCTTCCTTGCTTATTGGAAACCATGGATCCACAGGGACTTTGTGTTTGTGTGTAATAGTCAAGGTGAAAGGGATAGAAAGTTAACCTCATCTTTTAGGGTTGGAGCTTGACTTTATTCTAATGTACAATGGAGTGTTACAGTCTTACTTCCAAGTCATTCCCTGTGGGGATCTTGCCTGTGGACAGTTGTTAGTTGATTTTTATCTAAAGGCGTGAAACAGGAGAACTGCTCGAACTGCTATTCTGTCACCTATTCGTTTCACTTGATCAGGTTGATGCCCAGTCTGACATCATCGCCCTCCACCAGTTCTTCTTAAAAGTGAGGGCCAGAAAAAATGTAGAGCTCAAAAAAAATCAATAAAAAAAAAATTGAGGACCAGAAGTAAATGCTGACTTGGTGTCTCAGGTTGTACATTTAGTCCCTTGGTCCTCTGGAACACCACTTTATTATTACTACAAAGGAGGAAGAGTATTAAATGTTTAATCACACACGCCTTATAGTTAGATAGACCTGAGATCTAATTTCAGGTTCTCTTTGTCTGTACTGTGGCCTTGCTCGGGTTTTCCAAGCCCCAGTTTGCTGATGTATGACATGCAGATGGCATTAGCACATCACAAGGCTGCCTCACCTTGGAGAACAAGGAGAACATGTTGGTTTTTCCGTCTTTATAGGTCCAGCACTCCAGCCCACTTACAGAGATGAAACTGTCCTGTGTCTTCAATGATTCTCTCTTCCTTCTAACTGTGGTACTTTTATCACATGAACACATTGGTCCTTGACCACTAAACAGTCATTCTTTAAATAAATAAATAAATAAATAAGCCAATAAAATTTAAATTAGCCCACTTTGAAGTGCTAAATTATTTTCTGACTTTAAATTTCCATTCATACTGTGATTAGACTGCAAGGCAGACACTTTTGGACTCTCTGTGCCTACAATGCCACACAGGATGACCCAGCGGTGCCACCTGTGCTTCCTGTCTGATCTGCAGTTAAATTCTAATGAGTACAGGCAGCATGTGGTGATATCATTTGGTGTTTATTTTGGTACAAATATTTTTTTCATGCTAAGGTTATTTCACCGTGATCAGTGATGAATGTTTCACTTCCCAGGAAAAATATGATCTTAGATATAAATATAAGGGCAGAAATTAGGTGGCTGTACTTGGTTAGAAGATGATTAGCCAAGTAGTAAGTAACTTAGTTTATGCTTAATGCGGTCATCTTAAGAAATGAAACTGTGGAGTTCTAAGATTACCTTACCTTACCTGCAGCAGAAACCCTTAAACTCTGTTCAACAATTCTAGGTTTAGAGTTATTAGCCCCAAGTTCCAGTTTCACTGATGTACTAGCAAATCTCCAAACATACTGTGTTTGATTCTTTGTATCTTTGTGGTTGACTACTGACCAAAATAGCTTAGTTTGCTTTAAGTGAATAGCATTTATTAGTCTTTGAAAATTTCCCCTCAAATAGCTTCATGATTCATCAAGGTCTTAATACTCTACCACGTGTTAGGATAATCTTCTTTCTACTCATTACATAGCAGAATGTGAACTATGCTATGACATTATTGGGTGTCAGCTTTTCACTGTTTGCCAGATCTGAGAATACATTACATGCTTAATGGTAATATTCTAATACAAGACGGGCCCTCTATGTCCTATAACAGATACTTTGTGTTCATGCTGTTGTTTCATGAAGACAGTAGAAACCTTCATTATTAATTCACGAGTAGAGAGTAAGGTAGTCAACTCAACTTATTTCACAAAAAAAAACCCCAAATTTCTATTCGGCTATACGTATGATAGACAGCTATGAATCACACATTCAAAATATCTGGGCATTTGAGATCGTGTACCTCAGTGTGCCCCGAAAATAACAACACACAAATTGTATTCATTTAAACACTTCTTGGCCCATTAGCTCTACCCTCTTACTGGCTGATTCTCACATCTTGACTAACCCATTTCTAACAATGTGTGTAGCAACACGAGGTGGTGGCTTACTAGGAAGATTCTAGCGTATGTCCATCTTGGGCTGGAGCCTCATCATGTCTGAATCATGTCTGACTCAGAGAGGAGAGGCATGGCGATTGCCTCACTTCCTCTTCCTCCCAGCATTCTGTTCTGTCTACTCCACCCACCTAAAGGCTGGCCTATCAAATGGGCCAAGGCAGTTTCTTTATTAACCAATGACCTTCCTCCATCATAACATTAAGAAATAAAAATTTTAGAAATGTTAAACAGATTAGTGGCTTTCAGACAGGGTAATGGATGTAGGTAAGAAACGGTAATATGGGGGACTCTTGTGGGAATGGAGCTGTCTGAATGTTGGCTATATTAATCTACTGGTGATAGTATTGTATACAACTAATCCTGGTTAAGAACCCTTGGATTGTTTTCTGTCTGTTTACATTTCATTGTCTGGTATATTTAAAGGGCTTCTGTCAGTTTAAAGATAGGCACAATGGTTTTACTTTTGCCCTTCAAGTAGTATGAGTGGTGATAAGAACTTATAAAAATGCTAGACACATCTTATAGCTTGAAAGATTTACTTTATATCATTAAACTATATGCTCATTATTCATAATAGTTGCTTGATAGTAGTAAGTTTTAAGTATAGAGCAGCCCTCCCATTTATTGCTAGATACCAAAGAAAAAAATCCAGTGATTGGCTATTATCCATTGTGACTAATACTGCATATTATTAAGTGTAAAAATTTGCTTTCACTAGCAAATCTTAATGGTTGAGTATTTGTTTTGATAAAATATTTGTACACATATGCACACACATATATCCATGATCTTGGTTAAATATATGTTAATAGTTTCTTGGTTTACATATTATTTTTCATAGTACATGGGCCCATGGAATGATTTAAGTATTTATTTTCTGATACGCTTGATCTCTACAATTTTGTTGTGAAATTTATAACAGATATTTTGTATATTTAACGCTTCAATGAATAATTCCAGAGGAAACAATATAGTTATTTTTCTTTCATTAAACATTTAAATTTATCACATTTTAATAAAATTAGTAAAATACTTTTGAGAAAAAGTGATCTGAAAAACTGATTATTTTGTTTCCACACTGCTGCAAGAAACTTTTAATGCTCTCTTGCCTTAGAATTTGTTATATATTTTCTTATTTTGCATATTTCACTCACTGATAATACCTTAATTGAAAACAGTGTTTACTGCAATGGGAAGTGACACCTTATAATGTTATTGCATGATTGTAATTTTTTACAGATTTTTGATATAAACCTTAAGGATATTATGCAGTATATTATCCTCTATATTTCCTGTACAATTAAAAGAGTTTAATGCATAGTATGCTTAATTCATTAAAGTTGTATAGACTAAGGCCATTAGAAGAAATACTTATATTTAACATTATTTTAAATGCTGTAATTTAAGAATCATTTTATATATTTGTTTGATGAGTTAATTAGGTAAGTTCATTACTTTTTTCGGGAGGTATTTTGGGTGAGTAGGATGGTGGTGATGACCTGGTAAGAGTTGGAAGAGGGGGAACCATAATTAGAATATATTATAAAAATCACTTTTCGGTAGAGATATTTCCTCATATCATAGAAGATATATAAATATTCAATAATACAGTAAAATTAATAATGATACCACATCCTCCTTATTGGAATGAATACTTAGATTTATATGTGTAGGACAATTTGATTTTGTGTTTCTTTAGCTGATACAGGAAATGGGTTTTCAGTTTATATTTTTAAAGTTGTAGGATCCTATAAGGAATAATGCAGGAATCTTTGTAGATACAATTCGAAATGTGCTAACTTACAGTATTGTATTTTTGAGAACTACAATAGTAGATAAAAAACTCGGTAGGTTAAAGTAATCAAAGAAACTTGACTTACGTATGACACATAGTCAACTGCAATGTCTTACTTTCTTGTCTTTGTGCTCTGATAAAACACTGAACGAAAGCACCTTGGGAAGGTAAGAGTTTACTCAGCTTATATATCCCTATTAAAGTCTGTCACGAAAGGAAGTTAGGGCAGGAACCTGTGGGAAGGAACTGAAGCAGAGACCATAGAGGAATTCTGCTTTACTGGCTTACACCCCATGTCTTACTCAGTTCACTTTCTAATACTATCTATTCAGGGGATGTGCCACTTCCAGTCAGCCTGGTCCTCTCACATCAATTAAGAAAATGCCCACAGACAGACAGGCCTACAGGGCAGTTTCATAGAAGTGTCCCTTACTTGAGGTTCTCTCTTTTCAGGTGACTGCAGATTGTATCAAATTGACAAAATTTAACCAATACAAGCAGTACTGGTATTGCCATTTTCTTCAAGATAATATTGCCCTCTCTAAAGGTGGCACCATTGATAGTAATTGCTTTCTGTGTCCATACTATACCTGAAAGATGTATGTAGTTGCATCCAGTGTCCACAGTGTGGGATGCTTACAAATAAGAATTCTGAAGCCTTTTCCCAAATTAAAAGTCCATCTATTTTTACATTAAAAAATGAAAGGAAAAGATTGGTCCAAGTCACTAATCTCAGAAGTGGTTATTTCTACTGCATCCTTAGAATGTTTGCTTAAAAATATTTCTTGTCTAGTTTTGATATTACAATTCTATTTTATAGTAAAGGGAGGATGTTACCTAAAATACTTTTCAGTTCCCTGTGTACTATCTTAGAATAATATAAGCACAGTCATACAGACAAATTTCTACATTCTAATGATTTTCAAATTAAGGAATGGCCTCAAATTAAGAAAGCTTTTTATTCACCTAGCTTTGGAATAGCACGTTTTACTCTAATTACTGACTTTGTCTGCATTATTTTTTAAAGATCAAATGGGCACAGTGGTAATTTTCATTAATCTCATACAGAGCAACTAATTAAAATTTCAGTTATTATCCATCCATTATCTAGTTGTTGCCTTTGTTCAGTATCTGAACAGGATGTTAATAATAAGCCATTCTTGTATTACAGCCTATTAAGTACAGTGAGATTTAGTTTAATCTATTGCACTGTTTTGTTTCAGGGTTATTTCTTTAATATTATGTTGTGTCATAGTGATTATGCTGAAGATACTTACACACTATGATGTTTCTTAAATACAGATTTCAGACTTAAATACCTGTTGCGTCAATTGTTTTTCAGTATTGTGAAAGTAGTCTGAAAAGGATAAATGAAGTATCAGAAGTTCAAAATATTTATACTTTAGTCCTGAAACCACACTACTTATGCTCAGTTGGCTCTTCCTTAGATTCTACTTAAAAAAAATGTGTAGTTTTGTCTGTCCTAGAACTCACAATGTGAACTAGACTGGCTTTGAACTCAGAGATCCACCTGCCTCTCTTTCCCAAGGACTGAGATGAGGTGCATCACAATGCTCTGCTGGGTTCTTTATTTCTGTAATGATAGTGTTAAATAGTTGATTTTCAAGAATCATTCTAACCTTGACAAGCTATCATGTTTTTGTAGTGTTCAAACGTAAACTTAGATTAAAACTCTAAAGTACTCTTAATGGTGAAAATGTTGTTCTATAACTGTTGATTTTCTCTCTTACACATTAGCTTGTTTCCATTCCTTATAGCAACCAGGTATCTAAATGATGTAACTTAAACTTTCTAAAATTGAGCATGTTGGTGTCATGCCTATAGTCATAACTGCTTGAGTGCCTGCAGAGACGGATTGTCAGAAATTTAAAGCCAGCCTTGGCTACATAGTAATTTCAAGGGAAATCTATACTACAGAGTGAGCCCTGCTCGCAAGAAAAGGAAAAGACAACAAAAACTAAGAACATATTTTTAAAAATGTGGGTTTGTAGATGTGCAGAAGGGTGATTTCCATTATGATGTGCTAGTTGAAGTGTCCATAAACAGCATGTCAGCCAAGACCACTGGTGCCCATTAAAGTAATGCTATTAATTTTCCATTAGCAAGTGGAGTGAACATTTTCTATATCTATGATAAGATACATACAAAGTCATCTTTTGAATATCTTTATATGAACCATCTTAAATAGAGACATTTATTATGCCTATTACATGCATGAGCAAAAATATTATACAGACTAGTACATTTTCCTGCCCAAAGGATGATACAATCAGGGGATGGTTCAAGCTAGGTAGTGAATTCTGAGTTTCCTTGGAATGCCAAGTGATATCTAAATTTACTTGTTGTGAAATCAGTTTCTCTGACCATCTTGTGCCCGAAAGTTTTACAAGATCACATTTTGAAGCAAATGTGTGTTAGACTTTTGGCCACTTTGTCAAATTTATGAGTCAAAAGGTAAAAGAGGGGAGTCCTACATTGCTTCAAGTTTCAGAGTTTGGGGCTATGACTTTGAAAGACCTAACACGAGTTCTAATTGGTCTTGATAATAAAACTCGGAGTCAGATATCAGGGGGTAAAAGCTGAGGGATCAGAGAAGCAGAGTGGCCAACCACTAGAGTTCTTACCTCGACCAATGCTCAGACCAAATGGATGACCCTTTCCTCAGATTGCCTCCTCAGATTGACTGCATCCTCAGATTGACTGAACAGACTGAATGCCTAGACTGCATTGTGCTCCTGTCTCCTCCTGCCTTATATTCTTCTCTCTGTTAAGTCATATCACTCCTGTCTCCAACTCTATAAAAGCATGTGATCCCAAGTACTAAGATCACCTTTGTGTGATATTTGTTACGCTTTTAGTCTGGATCAATTTCATACAGCATAGGGTGGCCTTGAACTAACAACAATCTGTCAGCCTCTGTCTCCTGAGTGCTGGGATTAAAGTTGTGAGCTACCATTGCCTGGTCTCTATGCCTAACTAGTGTTACTAGTTCTGTGCTCTGATCCTCAGGCAAGCTTTATTTGTTAGATCATAAACAAAATATTACCACAGAAAGTATTTTCACCTGAGGGAAGGAAGCTTCACTATATCCATGAACACATGTCAGAACATGAATGTTTCCACCATGGGCAACCGAAACAAAGAAAAATGATACCTTTCTAAGTCACACTTCCAGTGATTACTTCCTCAAATTAGTCCTCTGTTTTCATAATAGTCTGTTCAAAATTTTAATCCATTAACAGAGTATACTGTTGAGTAGGTCACATCCCTTATGAATGGAATGGTCACTGAAACGGCCTTCACAAGCACACCCAAGAGTGTGCCTTGCTAATCTCTTGTGCTTCACCAGTATAACAATGAATATTAACTGGTCCTAGAAACTTAGCATATTCAAATGTGCCTATCATCCGTTCACTTGCTTATTACCAACCTATCTTTCCAGAATATATGTAGTGATGGTTTGTTCTGTGGATGCAATGGTGAGTAGTGCAGGCTATATTCTTACCTGGTACAGCTTTTGTTATCATCAGTGAGGCAGTGGATCATAATATACTTTTGTAAAGCAAATCATTTACATATTATGAGGATACTTTGAACATGGAAATGACAATACTATTGTGGTGAGACTTCTTTGATTAGACCAACAGTGAGGACTTGGACTTGATCTTCCAGATGAATAAAAGACAAAATATAAAAGAACTCTACACAAAAGCTTCCCAAATGGATCAGTGAGACCTATTATCTAAAAAGTAAATTTGAAGATTCCATGAATGTAGTATCTGACTATAAACTTGTCAAGTTTAGTATTTTATATTACTAGTCTTCAGAGTAATATGTGTAGCATATCATTTTCATCTATCGTTACTGAAGGATTTTGTAGTGCCATAGAAAGTGAGATAGATAATTACCAAGGTAAAAGTGTAATATAAAAATTATGCTATACATAATTGGTGTTATAGAGATGGGTAGATCAATGAAAGGAATTCATAAACCCTTTCAAATCTAGTTGTTTTTTCGTTTTTTTTTCTTAACTATGCATTAAATGTGGTCATTCTGTACTTAGCTTGGACTTTGGAATAAAGCAAGAAAATTCATCATAAAAGTGTGCATCTGCTGTTTTGGAATTATTATAGATAAATTAAAAATAGTACTTAGTTTTTAATTTTGTTTCAATTCAGAAAATGTTATTATGATGTTCTCAATAGAAAAAAGACACAAATAATGACTTTAAACACACCATTTTAAGTGCACTTATACTGATAATATTGCCATA
Source organism: Microtus pennsylvanicus (assembly GCF_037038515.1). Classification (NCBI taxonomy): domain Eukaryota; kingdom Metazoa; phylum Chordata; class Mammalia; order Rodentia; family Cricetidae; genus Microtus; species Microtus pennsylvanicus. The sequence goes on from NC_134601.1 coordinate 22,679,854, forward strand.
ATACAGTTGGGAAGTAATATTCCTGACATGTTGGAAGATAATTGTAGGCCTTTAATGTATTAATGGGATTTCAAATTTAGACTATTTGGTAAATGTTTACATTAAGGAGGGATTCCCAATGAAAAGTCAAATAGTATGAAATGATCGGCAATCTATTTTTTATTATTGGAACATTATTGAAAATATTTTCATCTCTTCTAGTGATATGAATTCCAGACACTATGGGGAAACTTGCTTTGATTCTTAGCAGACAGTCAGTATAATTTATGTGAACTTAGAAGATGATAATCAAGCTATAATTTTAGTTCAAAAGAATTTTTTCCTATTATAGAAATTGTGCAGTTAAGATTCGTTATGCCACAGGGCAGTGGTGGCACACACCTTTAATCCCAGCACTGAGGTTTCAGAAGCAGGTGGACCTCTGAGTTTGAGGGCAACTGAGTCTACAGAGCAAGTTCCAGGACAGCCTGAGCTACACAGAGAAATCCTATCTCAAAAAATTAAGAATAGAACAAAAAGATTTCTTTCTCTGGAAGATGAAACTATTACTTATTAATATGGTGAACATGTTGATACTTTCATTTTAGCTTTTTCTATGAACTATATATATATGGTTGTAGCAAGGTGACAAAGCTAAGGAGCTGTGATGAGCTAATGAGTTTTAGAAATGTCTTTATTTACACTGAAAATTAAACTAAAACCTACTTGCTATCTGATAAGCGTATTCAATGACTTTTAAAGATTGTGCTACAACATGTTTGTAACAGGTGACTAGCTGAGAATTAAATCCTTTAGAATGATTCAATTAATTAGCATGCTAATTGGAGACTGTATGTTTTATACTTTAATAACTGTATTTGTTTTTAAAATATAGTGATATTCTGTTATCTTTCAATACATTTAGGATATGTATAATATTGTATATTAAAATTTCTCTTCTTCAGTTTATAAAACTTAATATAAATGTTAACTCGCAACTACAAAATTGATAACCTGATTTAACAATGTTTATTTTATGAGTTGAGGAGAAACAGTTAATATTAATCCTAATAAGTGGAATATAAGTTTAAATAGCTCTGGCAATAACACTTCTTGCTATTCACATCAGTGTAATTTTCAGGCTGTGGACACCAGCTAATATAATTTTTTTTCTTTTAAAGGGACTGAGGAGAATTTTGTATGATACACAATAATCTTTTCACTCAGTTCTTTGAGGAATTTTTGATTTGGGAATTTAACATGGATGTAGAGTGTTTATCTACCATGTTTAACACCCTGAGTCCCATTTATGATATTTAAAAAAGAGGGAGGGACTATAGCACTCACACAAAGTAAAATATTGATATAATTTTTATTTTTGTAATTAAAATTACTTTTATTTTTTAAATTGGCACTCAATGCTTGAGATGTCAATATTGTTTATGTGAGAAGACTATATTAAAACATTTGTTGGAAAATGTCATAGTGCTATTTTTATGTCTGTGTTTTATTTTACATTTAAGGTTTAAAAGAAACCCTTTCTTCCTTTTTAAAGTGGAATATTCTGCTTGCTTTATAGGGTGGCCTGAAAAACAGCAAGCATGAATGCACTCTGTCTTCACAAGAATATGTTCACGAATTGCGATCAGGTATCTCAGATGAGAAACTTCTCAACTGTCTGGAATCTCTGAGGGTTTCCTTAACCAGCAATCCTGTCAGGTAGGCGGTTCTTATCATTTTGATAGGATTCATACATTTTGCATTTTATATAGATATTTGGTATAACCAGATATGCTACTTTAACCTCATGATTTTTCCATCCAGAAGTATATTATCATCTAACAGAAGAGCAATATCTGATTTTCAGGTTCTAAATATTTTAAAACATGCTTACCTAACCTGATATTTAATAATGTTTGATTTAAAACTATAGATAAATTGTTGAATATTTATTTCCTTTTTGAGAAGAAGTTAAATGCAGAAGTTAAATATTGACATTTTCTTGTTAGTCTATTTGTGTACCCAGATAATTATTATTTATATGCAAAACACATTAATTATAGTGGCATAAAATTCCTTTTATACTTGTGATTATATATATAAGCATATATATATTATTTCATATTATATTTATGTTTTTCATGGACTACCCACATATATTTTTATAACTTTGAAATAGACCAAACTACTTTTTGCCAATAAAAATGGACACTATCAATAAACTTCTTACTACTTTAAACATTCATTTAACTGTCTTCCAGGTGTTTATTAAGAGGCAGGTCCTTGATAACAATGGATTTGAATAATTCTTTATTGAAAGTAAGAAGACTTAAAATTAGTAATACCCAAAATAATACTTTTTGAAGAATAATAGATCTCAATGTAACATTGTAGTATTCTGGAGTCTACATACTAAATTATCACCATTTTGAGTTCAGAATTTACTAAAATAGAGTATATAAAGAAACTATAATTATATTTGTGTTTCCCTATATTTAAAGATGCATATATGGCATTCAATACCTTTTACATAGAAATATGAATTTCAAGAATGACGACTGACATCTCAGTCATTCAACTGGAATTAGGTATAAATTCCAATATATTATTTATTTATAATCCTACTATACTTGGCAAAATTGGAAAATTATAATTTCATAATAAGCACAGTGTTACGGTGTGACATGGTTTGGGCTATAAGAATTTTTCAGTGGTTGCTTCTTGCCAGTTCTAAAATAGTATGCTTTTACGTTTTAGTAATCTCATTAAAATGTTTGAGATCTTTATTAATTTTTATTTTGTACCATCTCCCTTTGTATGCCAGACTAGAATGGAACTCACAACATCACTCAGCCTGTCCTGGAGTGTGGGATAATTCTCCTAGAATGGATTCCTCAATTCTAAGCCACCATACCTAGCATGGATATGCCTTATCTGAGAACAGAAACCAGAATGCACTCCCAATATCAATAGGAGATGCAGTGCCCTTCCATTTTAAACACTGACAGTCACAAACATGTTCTATTGAACAGCTAATGGAAGAAAATGGATATGAACTTTTTATGGTGACGCTTGTCTGTGTTTTTAGCCATGATTAAATGAGTCTGTGAGATTACCTGTACTTCCAAGTCTGCCTGGGCAGTAGTATATAAAACTCGTTAAACTAAGCCCTCAAAAACAAAACAAAACCAAAATCCGTGGAAGTTCAGGCATTCAGGGATGGAGCCATGGCTCACCGGTTAAAGAGTGTTTGGTGCTCTTACAAGGGACACCACTTCTGTTTCTAGCAACAATTCTGAATGGCTCACAACCACCAGTAACTCCCATCTTGGAGGGATCCAACACCTGATTTTGGCTTCTGCTATTTTGGGCACACATCTGCACAGATGCACATACAAAATAAAAATAAAAAAACCACTCCAAATTGTGGTATTAAATAATTGAGAGACTAATACATATTTTTCCTAGTCAAATGTATGTTTATAAAGATAGTGCTTGATATTACATACTGGGGGTTTTGTTTTTTCATGAGCCAACCTTCTTTCCTTCTTTCCTTCCTTCCTTCCCTCCTCCTTTCCTTCCCTCCTCCTTTCCGGTCCTCCCCCTCTCCTTCCCTCCTCCCTCCCCTCCCCCTCCCCTTCCTCCTCCTCCTCCCCCCTTTCTCCTCCTCCTCCTCCTCCTCCTCCTCCTCCTCCTCCTCCTCCTCCTCCTCCTCCTCCTCCTCCTCCTCCTCCTCCTCCCCCTCTTCCTACTCTTCCTCCTCCTCCTTCTTTGCGGCAAGTTCTCTCTGTGTTACTTAGCCTAGCCTTTCCCAGAACTCTGTAAACCAGGTGGGCTTCAAGCTCTCGAAGATTCTCTAGCCTCAAATCTCGCGAGTTTAGGGATTACAGTTGCTGGGCAGTTGGCACATTTCCCATTTAGAAAATTCTGCTTGGCAAAAAAATCCGCATCAAAGATGCCTTTCTAATCTTGCGAGAATCTGGGAGCTGCCTCCTCTGGTAGCTGATTGGCTGCTCAGAAAATGTGTGGCATTGAACACTGGCATTCAGTCATAGCCATGACTGAATTCAGTGCCATCAAACCTCGCCAAGTCCTCAAAAGATGAGTAAGGGAGGGTTTGGGAGCAGTGATACCTTTTCTGGTGGTGATGCGGCTAGTGTGGCTAGTGGCAGCCATGAGCAAGCTAGAGCTCAGGACCTGGGGCTTCCCTCGACCATTTTGGCCAGGCCCGGCATACATAGCATTGTGCCTTGCTGCATAAGCCAATTGCTTCCTGCTGTTGAGGTTGACAATGTGTTTAAGATCAGGGGGTTTGCAATTCACCGTGTCTCTATCGTGGGCATGATCATGGGGGTCATGAGAGCTTCGCCGTACCTCATATACAAAATCAATGACATGACCGCGAAAGCCATCGAGGCCAGGCAGCCCTTGGCTCGACAGACAGCCAAGCAGTATGTGATTTCACTGCCAGTTGGACTGTAGGCCAAAGTGCTTGGCGTCCTCCAGTCATCAGACGGAATCAGACTGCTTGGAATCCTGAGCATACGTGTTCTGGAAGATAAGAATGAGCTATCCACACATACCCTGGAGGTCGTCAATGCCCATATGATGCTGAAACAAAGCTGTACAGGTGTGGCCACAAGAAGGCACCTGTGGGCCAAGGCCCTAACCCGAGTGGCAGCTGCCAGGGCTTCTAAGGGGTCTGGTCTTAATTTCATCCATATGGAGATGCTGCGTCTTGTTTGAGTGTGCCCTCACCAGGAAAGGGAGGCTGTAGTCGAACTGCAAAAGGAGCTTATTGGATTTACTGAGGAAGCCATCACTAAGGCTATCAAGTGTCTGATTATGATGGGACACATCTCTCGCACCCCAAATTGCCAGTGCCTTAAAATTGTGGCTGAGACAAAGAACTGACTTTGCAGTCTCTGAAGGTGTTTTTGTTCTGCTGTTTTGACTTTTAGGAAATACTGTCTCTATTACAAAAAGACTATTTAATTAAACATTTTAAATGCCATATTCTCTAGATATCTCAGCATTTGAGGACTGTGTGTTGGGTATATCTGAGTTATGACTGCAATGACATTAGTATAGGATCTGCCTAGAGAGCAGGAAACAAGCTGAGAGATAATGGGGGAATGATTTAACAAGAGTCCTGAAGCTTGACTGTAACTGGTTTTAACTTGGCAGGTCAGATTTATGCTTGTGAAGGACAAAGAAGTAAAGAAAAATTCCTTTTTGCAATAGAAGCTTAACACTAAAAAATGAAAACTGACAATAGTGAAGGTCTTGTAAACAGCTTACAGGAAGTACTGGGTGCTGTAAATCTCTCAGTTAGCTTTTGTTAATCTGAAATAGATCTTTCTGTTCTTAAATTTTCATCACTACATAGAATATATTTTAAAGCAGAGTTATATCATATATATAGTATGTTGTAACAGATCTAACCATATATTTTTATCATCATCTAAAAGTACATACCAATTCAAAGTATTTAAGATTATGTTTTTTATTCTAGAAGGAAACACACTGAATAGAGCTCATTAGGACTGTTTAAAAGAGCTCATTATGGCTGCTTAAAACATTTCAATTTGATGTGCGAGTGTCATATATCAATCTGTTGATTTCATTGGTTAAGTAATAAAGAAACTGCTTGGCCCTGAAAGGTTAAAATATAGGTGGGAGGAGTAAACAGAATAGAATGCTGGGAGGAAGAGGAAGTGAGCTTAGAGACGCCATGCTCCCCTCTCCCAGGCAGACGCATGCGATGAAGTTCCGACCCAGGATGGACGTAGGCTAGAATCTTCCTGGTAAGCGCACCTTGGGGTGCTACACACATGATTGGAAATAGGCTAGTCCAGGTGCGAGAGTTAGCCGAGAAGAGGCTAGATATAATGGGCCAAGCAGTGTTTAAAAGAATACAGTGTCCATGTAATTATTTCGGGGTATAAGCTAGCCAGGCGGCCGGGGTGCTGGGGATGCAGCCCCGCTGCTCCTATTACTACATAATGGCACCCAGACGTGTGAATAACTGAGTCCACAGAAAGCCCGAGAATGCTTGGGAAAGAGTAAAGCATGTTTTCTTGGTAGCAGCGATTTCTCGGGTCTGCTCTGCTTGCTAGAAGCAAGCAAGCACTCTCATCTAAGAGAGGCTTCCTGACTCAGCTTCAGCTGCAAAACCCTGCAGCTCTTAAGAGGTCCTGCCACGAAACATTTAAATGGTGTTGATAAAAGCTGACTGAATGCTTGTTTGTTTTCAGCAGTAGCAGGAAAAAACCTGTGTTGTTTTAAAATGCCGGCTTTCTGGGCCATCCTGCCAGGGCAAACTCTGACTGTTTGAGGCAGGAGGGCCAACTATAGAAAGAGGACTTGTGTGTTGTCTGTGGACATAATGCTGCAACTTACTTGCTGGCAGGGACCTTGAAATGCCATAGAGTTGTGGCAGTAAACATGGCTACAGCCAGTACCTCAGCCATGAGGCTGGAAAGCTAAGGAATGGACTGGATCTAGCTGGCAAAGCCACGGCTTTAATCCTACTAATATTGCTTGCTAAATTAAGGACTCATGTGGTCAAAAAAGAGACATATACAGTAAAAGAAAGATTCAAAGTCAAAGAAAATGTTTAAATGGTTTACAGTGTGTTAAAAATATATGCATGCTAAACATTAAAGTTCTTAAAGTAAAAAACAAAAAAATAAGGAAGAAAGAGAGTAGTTGGGTGTGGTAGTACACACCTTTAACCCCAACACTTGGGAGGCAGAGGGAGATTGACCTCTGTGACTTCAAGGTGTGATAGCACACGCACACGCCTTTAATCCCAGTGCCTAGAAGGCAGAGACAAACAGATCTCTGTGAGTTCAAGGTGTAATAGTGTACACCTTTAATCCTAATGCCTGGGAGGCAGAGACAGGTGGATCTCTGAGAGTTCAAGGACAGAGTTATTCCAGATCAAAGATATATGCTCAAAAAGCAAAAAGTTAAAAGTAAAAATAAATGAAATAGAGGTTAAAATAAAGCGCACAAAGATGGAAAATACACAGAGAATTTTGATACTGTATGCTATTATGCTCTGTTTGAATTGTTTGAATGCTGAGAAAAGAGCAACAGCGGCTAAATGATATTTGTTTATAAATGCTGCTGAACTAATCCAACATAGATCTTTTGAAAATGCCTTGACTTTGAAATTTGGATTTAAGAACATGATGCTTTGGAAAGGAGTTTCTTATTTTGTTTTCACAGAGGATGAGACCCTGTTCATTTCTTCTATTCCGATATGGTATGATGGACCACGCCCTCCTGAAGGGTTGCTGTGAACATCTTCAGAAAATTGCTTCGCTCAACTTCCAACTGAGATGAAACTAGCACACAGGTTATACCATGAAGGACCTAATTAACAACGCCCCCATTCAGCAGGAAGCAGTTTGGAGAGAAAAAACTGCGCCCATGTTCCCAAATATGGTTTATAAATGTTCTTTAACATTTAAAAGGGGATATGATATAGATATGAATAATTTGCATTAGTATAGATTTTGCTTTATTGATAGAGATTTAAGGTCAATTTTGTTATATGTAGCAGATAGTGGCTGCCTTTGAAAATTCCTGCTTTGTGGAAATATGTGTTGGAAACTATGAGCCGGTAGGCCAAAGATGGATGCCCCAACGGTACAGAGGAACTTTAGGTGACTGTACAGGCAGCGAGATGTCTCTGTCATTTCTAGAGTTTTAAAAGTTGCTTACTCTTTGTTTGCTTAGGTAATATTGTATTCCTCTGGAGTCTTTGATGGAGTTGAAGAATAGATAGATAGTTATAGTTATAGTTATAGTTTTCCATTGTTATGTTAAAAGATAAAATAGATATAAATATTGTAACTGCAATTCTTGCTTGATAACTGTTTTGTTATATGTAATTTTGCTATGTTAAAGTTAAAGCCTTCCTTTTTTTGTTTAAACATAAAAAGGGGAAGTGATGTAGTAGTGTCATTTATCAATCTGTTGATTTCATTGGTTAAGCAATAAAGAAACTGCTTGGCCCTGATATGTTAAAACATAGGTGGGAGGAGTAAACCGAACAGAATGCTGGGAGGAAGAGGAAGTGAGCTCAGCAGAGACGCCATGCTCCCCTCTCCTGGACAGAGGCGATAGCTCTGCTCTCTGAGGCACACGCGATGAAGCTCCGACCCAGGATGGATGTAGGCTAGAATCTTCCTGGTAAGCACACCTAGCGGTACTACACAGATGATTAGAAATGGGCTAAATTAATATGTGAGAATTAGCCTAGAAGAGGCTAGATAGAAATGGGCCAAGCAGTGTTTTAAAGAATACAGTGTCTGTGTAATTATTTTGGGGCATAAGCTAGCAGGCGGCCAGGGTGCTGGGGACGCAGCCCCGCCGCTCATATTACAACATCAAATAATAATTGTATGAACATATATATCCAGCTGAATTTAAGTGGCATATACACGTGTAGAGTTAAAACTTCCATTCATATATATACGGTTAAATCTAAATTACATGCATATCCAACAGACATGTATTAAATAGGGTTTGAATAAATAAGAAGGAAGAACCAGTGTGTGTTGAGTAAGAGGAAACTGGCTTTTCCATCTCTCACTTGCACGTAGTAGCAAACAGATAGGACATTAACAGAGAAAGTAGACAGATATAAGCAGGTCTTTGGAGCAAAGAAAAAGAAAGTGGTTAATCAAAGCTTCCGGTGAACGAGAAAGCAGATGTTGCAGGTGGAAGAGAGCCAATCTGCTGCAGGTTGAACAGGTGAATGGGGTCCCTGTGTGGAGTGGGTGCTCTGGGAGATCCTGCCAAAGCACACCACTGTGTAGACATGCCAGATGCAACAGAGTCAGTGTAAGAGGGAATTAGAAACAAAGACAAAAGTAAAAGGTAAAAGATGAGACAATGAGCACCCTTAATAAAAATGACAACTAGGGCATCTGACCTTTCTGTCTTGTCCTTAGGCAATATGGCACCTGCTTACATGTTGTAAGATACCTTAGAGATTTTAAATCATATCCACTTAAAGCTGTAGGAGGTTCTTCTGTATTTGTATTGCTTTCATTGGTTGAATAAAAAAACTGCCTTGGCCTTTTGATAGGGCAGCACTTAGGTAGGTGGAGTAGACAGAACTGAATGCTGGAAAGAAGGGCAGAGAGAGAGAGCCACCATGGAGCTGCCAGGTCAGACATGCTGAATCTTTCCTGGTAAGCCACAGCCTCGTGGTGACACACAGATTATTAGAAATGGATTAAATCAAGATGTGAGAGTTAGCCAATAAGAGGCTAGAACTAATGGTCCAGGCAGTGTTTTAAATGAATACGGTTTCTGTGTGATTATTTCGGGTGTAAGCTAGTGGGGTGGCTGGGAGGAAAAGCAGACCTGCTCCTTCTGTTACAACTTAACAAGATACACATAAAGGACACAGGTATTCAGAATCACACACATGTATCCACACTGTTTACACATTCTTTCAAACCTACAAAGCAGACAGGAAACAAAAAAAAAGTGTTTCTGAGCAGACACTGTTCATCTCAGGCCAGCCCATAGCCGGGTGGGAAAGGAGGATACGCCAAACCGCGCGCAGGATAGTGTGGCAGTGGTAGAAGGGATAGAGGATCTCAGATTGGCTGGATCACATGTCATGAGCAAGAAGACAGGATAAGCAAAGAGAACAGGAAAAAAAAGAATAGAGGTATGAACTTCCAATTGCCGGATATCTGGCAGAATGTAGTGTGCCAATAAGTGGCCATGTGCTGATAAGCAGCCATGTGTTTTTAAGTAGGGGAGGGGGTGTAGTTTTCATGAGTGAGGTAGGCAAGATTCAAAGCCTGTAATCTCCAGCGTTGCAGAGAATAAGGACTGTATAGAGAGCGCACAGGCTTGCTTTTGTGGTTCATCAAGTACAGAAACAGGGACAATGGATCCATGCCAGAGATTATAGATGCCCAATACTGCATCTTTTGAGCAAAGCCAAAAGTTGAGAAACTATGGTTGAGAGACGAATACTCATGGAAAAATGGCCAGAGGTGGGGGAGGGGCCCAATATTACTGTCAATTCTTCTGGTATTGCTTGGAGGGATTTAGGGATCCTTTAGTTGAAAAAGTGACCAGGTTGGAAGTTACAGAGTTCTGACGATCCTCAAACTGCTAGTGGGAAATGCAGGAGGAAATGCCAGGTGAGCCTGCAGAGTCATATGGCACCAATGATATGTTTCGATTGGAGAAGGTCCTTGGCAGGAGAGGGACCTTGGCATGCCAAAGACACACGCAGTGCGTGAGAGACAGACATGCCATGTAGATAGAGCATACGTGGGGGGTTTTATTGAGAGGAAGGGAGTGGGGGAAAAGAAGGGAAAGAAAGAGAGAAAGGGGGGCTCAAGTTGTTTCCAGAAAGCCAGAAAGGTTTAAGAAAATTTCTGAGTCTAAGAAAGGAATTGAATATAAGGAGAAAAGAAGCAGCCATGTGTTTTTAAGTAGGACTCACAAAAAGGGACAAGGTGAAATAAGCAGGAACTCCACCAATAGCACAGAAGCCACAAGGGTATCTAGAATCTGAGGGACTTAGAACACAGCTTCTACGGGGCAGGCAACAAAACTGGCATTGTATGGGCCCAGGAATAAACAAGGAGTGATATGAAAGATACCTGCCAGGGAAAGGGGACAAGAAATGGGTCACAGTCCAGGAGAATGTAGGAGGTGGAGGTGAGCAGGACATGAAAAAATTCTACGAGCTACTAGGTAACAGAGTGGGTGTCTTGATAACAAGAATTTCAATCTGGGACATCCCCAAGCAGATTAAAACTTGTCAGAGAAAATGTCCCAAATTATAGAAGAGAGGTGTCCCTTTTCACACGATGGAGGGCCAGGTAGGGTGAGAGGAAGCTTCCTGGCACACCAGTGTGACTTAGTAAAAGTAGATAAAGCAGGGAGCTCCTTATGGACACTTAGTAGAAGGTAAGAGACAAGTGTTTAATGAAGGTAGAAAAGAAAACAGCTGGAGAAGCACAAACATCTTAGTAAGTAGAATTGCCCATATGATGGGGCCCTGAAGGTCATTGCAGGGAGTATGTCTACATGGTGGACAGTCCAAAGGGCAGAACAGAGATATGCCCATGTGGTGAGCAGCCAGAAGGTATGCGGAAGAGAAATTCTCTTGTGGCGGGTGGCCCAAAAGGATATAGTAAGGAGAGAAGAAACATACTGAATAGGAGAGGAGATATGGCAGAGGGAAGAACTAGCTGAAGAGGCAGACTCTAAAATCAAATTTGGTGGGTAACGAAAGCCAACAGAACCAAATTATCCATACATACCTTAAGTGAGTTGGATCGGCAGCTTGATTCATAGTAGCTCAGTTTCTTAGAAAGGAAATTCATTTTAGCCACTCCTGAAGTTTGGGCACCAAATGAATGGAAAAAAGACATACAAAGGAAAGGAAAGGACATGATTGCTTCTAGGTATGGTGGAGGTGAAAGTGTGTTGCAGATATGTGGGAGAGAATAGTCAGAGTCAGGGTTATCCGGGAGAGTCCTGAGTAGGCAGGACCAGAATATACTGGGCCTTGTGGAAAGAGCGGAGGGGAAGGGAGAGAGGGGAATCAGGTGCAGCAGCCAGGGGGCCAAAAGGTACAAAAGGCACCCATAACCAAAATGTCTGGATTATATAGGGAAGAACATCTAGGGGAAGGAAAATCCAGTCCTTGAGCTGAAAAGTTTAGGGTAGGGGACATGTTATGGCAGCCATACCCTGTAACAAGTAGGGCCTGAGGGATGCTGGGAAAGACTAGTGGCCAGGCTGCTTTGCATCTCAGCCATTAGTTCTGGTTTGAAAGTTAATAACTGACCCCACCTCTCTACTTTCCACAATACTAAACTAATGCATAAGAGAGTACACCTGTAATTTACCAGATGTTTTTTAATAATTCAATTATTTTAGATTTTAAAAAAAACCCAGCATTTTCCAAGGGTGAGAAAGCTAAATCAAGATCACAAGGACTCTCATAAGCTCTTGTTCCAATACCTGGAAATGAGAAACAAGCTTTCCCAAGAACTGATAGGAACAGTAGGAGACCCCTGTTGGGGAGTGGGTGGAACTGTCAGCCTGACCTTGATCACTCATGCTGCACAGTTTCTTAGGTAACTTCTGTATTCCAACTGATATGACAGGCACTATCATTTATTCCTGAGGGAGGGGATCATTACATTAAGGAATGACACAGGAAGCTAAGAGTGTCTCATTCATTGTGATTATAAATCACCATCAAATAAGGAAATAGCCCTTTTCTGTTTTAACTATGATTTCATTTTTCATGTAGTGAATTAGAAGGAAATTATGTTGTTCTGCAGGTTAGTTTGACCCATGCTGCTCCATGCCTTCATGAGGAAATTGTGCCCGAGGTTGGCATACACTTTGCTAATGTGATTGTCCACGGTGCTTTTCGTGGGAATCCCTTGGATGATCATTGCAATGATGCTCTGTTACTCCTTTCTGGCTCAGACACCTCTTCAGTTTATCCTCCATCTCTGCCATCTTGAAGCAGTTCAGCATCTCCACACTGGTGACACTCCCTATCAGACATTTTTGGAAAATATAGTCTTTAATACAGAAGGAATTCTGGATTACTTGTTTCTAAAACCATTACTTTTCTCAGTGAAAATCATACGTAGGTAAGACAATTGAGGACATGCTGAAAGAAATGGTGTGGAAGATAAAAATATAACCTTTTATAACATCTTATATAAATGAAGAAACCTGGAGCTAAGGATTTGATAGTTATGACTGTAACTATAAGTCACTGTAGCTGATTCAAATAGCTAGGGGATGAGTAGGAAGGTTTTAATTTTTAAGCTTACATCTCTAAGTCAGACCTCATTCTTGAATTTTGGATTCGTATGTAATTGTATCCTTGAATGTCATATAGGCATCTTTAAAAATATTAAAAAATTTAAGAAACACAGACATGTATTTGCTTTCTTGCAGACAATGATATAAGTCCTTCTATGATATGCATACAGCATAAGGTGTCACGAATATTGCTTCAATTTTATAGATAAAGATATTCAGGTCCAGAAAGGAATTTATTCCATTTTACTTTATCCACCTAATAAATATCACTGAATACTCTAGGCCTTTTGTCTTGAAATCTTAGATCCCTAACTTTTGTTCTTTAAGATGAGGAACATCGTTCTTGGGCCAATGAGATGACACAAAAAGTAAAGGCACCTTGCACCAGGCCTGATGACTAGAGTTTCACTTAGGACCCGTTTGGCAACAGAAAGGAGTTCCTGTAAGTCATATCTGTAGTAAAAGGAGCGACGGGTCGCTTCCCGCCACCCAGCTAGCTTTACCCGAAATAATTACACGGAAACTGTATTCTTTTGAACACTGCCTGGCCCATTAGTTCCAGCCTCTTATTGGCTAGCTCTTACATATTGATCTAACCCATTTCTAATATTCTGTGTAGCACCATGAGCTGGCTTACCAGGAATGATCTTAACCTGCATCTGTCTGGAGTGGGCGATACATGGCGACTGACTGACTCGGCTTCTTTCTCCCAGCATTCTGTTCTGTTTACTCCACCTATCTAAGCTGCTGTCCTATCAAAAGGGCCTAGGCAGTTTCTTTATTAATTAACCAATGAAAGCAACAGATAGATGACACTCCCACATCACACATCTGACATTCACACACGTTTTCACTTATGTGTGCACATGTATACACAAACATAAAATATGTTTGAAAATTTTAAAAATAGTGTGTATGTACATGTCCTGGTGCTTGAATTCAAGTTAAAATCAACATGAAAGAATTGGTTCTCTCTTTCTACCATGTTGATGCTGAGAATTAATCTTGGATTGTCAGACTTGGTGGCATGTTATTCTAGCCAATGTGTTGTCTTGTTGGCTGTACACTAATTATTTTTGTTAAAGATATATATTTTAATTATGTGTCATTTTGAGCACAGGTGCTGGTAGAGGTATGAGTGGTTGCCTTTCCTTAGAGCTGAGGTTAACAGCAGTTGTAAGCCAACTAATGTGGTTTTTGGGAACCAAACTCCTGTCTTCCTTGTGAACAGTATGTGCTCGTAACTGCTGAGCCATCTGAAGCCTTAGACTATATATTTTGACTTTATTTCTTTTAATAAAATTTATCTGAATTCTGGCTACAGCAAGATGGATCAGTGCTTGCTGTGAAAGCATGGCAATCTGAATTTGATACCTATAATTTATATAAAGGTGGGGGAAAAGCCAATTCCACTAAGTTGTCCTGTGACTGTTTTGTGTGTACTTTAGCTTGCTTGCCTATCCATACTTCCACATACACACACAGCGTGGAGTGGTGTATGCCTTTAATAAGTGTACTTGAGAAGCAGAAGCAGGCAGATCTTTGTGGGTTGTAGACCAGCTTGGTTTACATAGTGAAGTCTAGGCTATCCAGATCTACACATTGAGATTCTTTCTCAGAAACAAACCACACAAACAAAAGTAAATAAATTAATAAATGAAAAGATACAACAAAAGGAAAAAAATTATCTGACTTGAATAAAGATGAGACTTTTCCTCTAAAAGCAAAATAGAGAATATGAAAAAAAATGATACTGATGTATTTTACCATTGTAGACAACCTAAGTCACATAACTCAGATTAAATTTTGATGATGATACAACAGTATATTTTAAATATATATTCTCACTGGTTACCAAACCATCTGAATGTCCATATCTCTAAATCTTCTGTATGCAGTTATTATATATATTATATATTATAATTATATATTATTATAATAATATAACATATAATATAAATATAATATTATATATATTTTAAAATGCACCAAAAGCCTATCTATTTCTGATAACCATATATAGCTCCATATAATTAAATTTTGGCTTTTTTTCTGCTTATGCTGAAATTAGATATATTACCTCTGGTAGTTCAAAGTCATATTTATTTCAATTTCATATTGCATCATCAATTAACAAAACTTTTCTTTTTAACATGAATCATTACATTTTCTTAGAAATAACTTAATGAAGAATAGCTCAAAAAATAGCACTTAATATTATATGTGTTCTGCTTTAAACACAGGCATTCCACAATTTTTTTTTTTTTTGGTTTTTCGAGACAGGGTTTCTCTGTGGCTTTGGAGCCTGTCCTGGAACTAGCTCTGTAGACCAGGCTTGTCTCGAACTCACAGAGATCCGCCTGCTTCTGCCTCCAGAGTGCTGGGATTAAAGGCGTGCGCCACCATCGCCCGGCCAAAAAAATTTTTGAAGCTCTTTATATTCCCCTTTCTCTTATGGAGTATTCTTATATAGAAGTAGTAATATAAGTAGTATAAGTCAGACAGTGTACTCAGTCTCAGTCCTTGAACCATGGGTATGGTAGTTTAGTGCTCAACTACAGATCTACACTCTGGCCTTCCTTTTACCTTTTAATAATAAAAAGATAGGGTTTTAACAGGTTGTTTCAGCTGGACTTGAACTAACTAGCCTAGGCAATAAATAGACAGATGGAACTTGTGACACTTCTGCCTTAGGTCCCCAAGTTGATGGTTTTATAGTCCTGTACTTGTGGCCAGGGAAATCAGGTATTTATTTTATTTTAACCCGCTCAGTGCTTTAGAATGTGCTGTTTGCTGTTGGAAGGGTATTAACTGTTCTTTGTTTTGTTTTGGCTTTGGATTTTAATTGTTTTTGTTTATCTTTTTGTTTTTTTTCCCAGATGTTTAGTCAGTGTCTTATTCAGTTAAAGGACTTTTGATGAGAGGTAGAATTGAAGCTTGGGAGTGAGTTTTGTAATCAATGACAGGCAAAACATAGAAACAGATAGCAGAGCAAGATATTAAAGAAAGGTGCATGTTAGGTATGTTAATGAATATCAAATAATAGTAAGGAGCAGATAAGTTGAACTTACTCTGGATGAGCTGGAAAACTCTTGGGGGCTTTTGAAGAGCGGAATGGTATTGCCCAACTTGAAATTTTATTTGATAACACTGGATGGAAAATTGGAGACAAGGTTATCCATTATTAAAAGTCTAGTGTCTTAGTTAGGGTTTCTTTTGCTGTGAAAAGACACTATGAAGCCGGGCGGTGGTGGCGCACGGCTTTAATCCCAGCACTTGGGAGGCAGAGGCAGGCGGATCTCTGTGAGTTCGAGACCAGCCTGGTCTACAAGAGCTAGTTCCAGGACAGGCTCCAAAACCACAGAGAAACCCTGTCTCGAAAAATCAAAAAAAAAAAAAAAGACACTATGACCATGATAAAGGAAAATAAATAATTGGGGTAGTGTACATTTTTTTGAAGTTTGGTCCATTATTGTCATGGTGAGACATGGTGACATGTAGGCAAACATGGTGACATGTAGGCAGACATAGTGCTGGAGAAGGATCTTGAAGTTCAACATATTGATCCACAGGCAACGTGATATGAACTGATTGCTACATTGGGTGTAACTTGAATATACTAGACTTCAAAGGCCACCCCCATAGTGACACACTTCTTTTAACAAAGCCAAATGTACTTCAACAAAGCCATACCTTCTAATAATGATGCTTCCTGTGGTGACCTTAGGTGGGGGCTAATTCCATTCAGTTTACCACATGTAGGAACAGCAGGAATGGTGAGATTATAGGTCCTTGGCTATCTTAAGATAGTACCAGAACCCAGTTAGTTTCCCATGAGTGTCTCTTAACTCAGCTATAACAATTTACGGCAATCATCCTGAGCTTCAAGTATTGACATTGCCTCTTCAATTATAAGCTTTTTTGTGTTAACTACATGATCTTTATATTTACCGGTTTAGATTTCTAATAGGGAGTCTCTGGTAGAAGAAAATTAGGTTATTCCAAGTGAAACCTGAGAAAACGTAGATAAAGCCTCTTTATTTTCAATCTCTCATCTCTCAGACAGAATAACGATTTTTTCTGGCCATAGTTGGTTATAATGAAATACTAGTTGGAAAATTCACAGCTTGGGCAGATTCTGTGTCTTTAGACATTATGTCCCTTTCTTGATATTCTGTATCTGGCATTCTAAGGCAGCATCTGTATTTCTTTTAAGTAAACTAATTCACATGAAAAATGGAAAGGATGATACTTTACATAAAATGCCATTTGAAATATATGAGTTATTAAAAGATTAAGGAAAGGACAGGTGTCAAAATTAAATACAAGACTATGGCAAAGACTGGAAGAGTGGCAGAAATTAAAGTCTCATATTTAACACCAGATATCTCAATTTTCCTTTCTAAAATTATGAATTAGTTTGTTGTCATGGATATTTTTATGTTTCACATTTACAGTCTAAATATGGTTTCTGCCTGCACTGTAACATTGGTGATATGCTATATGTTTATATCACATATCTTAATAAGTTCTCAAGGTGCAGGGTAATGTCTTCCCCTATTTAGAGCCCACAGTAAAGATTAACATTGATTTTTAGGTAAAGTTCATAGACATGCTGTAGGAAATACTCTTATTTCATGTTACTAACACTTTGTTCATAAAAGAAGAATCATTTTCTTTCTTTGAATTGTCAGTATCCACTCCATACTATGCTTCCTATTCCACCAGGTTAAACCAACTGTAAACCCTGCCGCTTTGCTCTCCAGTTATTTTCAGCTTTAAAAGGCTTAGCATCCCTCTCAGAAAGTAACAAATAAGCAAACAAACAAACCCTGCTAACAACAGATTAATCTTCCTACTGGATAGAGACAAATATGTAAATAAAATCAATGAAGCAACAACGAAAGGAAGCCAGCAGTAGAATAAACTAAGAATTATAATATAGTATATAAATTAATTTACACAGATTGAACAGTACATGCAAAGACAAATCACTTTGAGTATAGTGTATTGTGTAACAGTTAAATAGTCCTTGAAATTAGGGATCATTGGGAGTCATCCTTTTAATAAATATTCTTTGGTTTTATAACAATCATCACAAAGAGAGTTGTTTAAAACAACAAAAACTTAGTGTTTCACAGTTAATATAGGCAGAGGTTTCACTGAGCTTCCTCCAAGACCCTAGAGGAAGCTCTTTTTTTTTTTTCCCCCAATCCAGCTTCTAGATTTCCTTGGCTTGTGACAACCTGAATCCAGCCTTGGCTTCTTTCCTCATATAGTTTTTTTCCTTGGACCACTTATCTGCTTTTTATCAGGACATGAGTTAGGGTCTAGTCTGACCCAACAGAAAGGTTATTGTGATCTGTATTTTATGTCTAGGAACACTATTTTCAATTAAAGTCACATTCTTATGTTCTGAGTGGATAATGTTCAATCCGCTATTATTTTTCAAAGGGGCATTAGCCTTAAATCAATTAAAACAACAAAACAAAGCTCAATTCCTTTGCTTATTTCCAATATTATTATCTTGGTTGTTAGAAGTAGCTTTGTGTCTAGAAATTATTTTATAAATGTATGTAACTGTTTCTCTACAAAAGTAGAGAATTTTTAAACAGCCAAATCTTTATTGTATTTGATTAACACAGATGTTTTTCAAAGATTTCTGGTTTTTTTTTTTTTGTGTATGGATATACACATGTATATATTTGTACAGTGTGTGTTTCTGGTGGAAGCAGAGGCCAAAATATTTCAGATCACCTCAAACTACAGTTTCATATTGTAGTTGTTAGTATTTTTACTCTTTGGCTCTTTTAGGAGTCCCACCATCCAGCAACCAAATAAATCACACATAAAGACTTATTCTTATTTATTAATTCCCGGACTTTGCTTGGCTTGTTTCTTGCCAGCTTTTCTTAACTTAAATTATCCTGACTACCTTTGCCTCTGGACATTTTCCTTTTCTTCTGTATATCATGTTCATTCTTACTCCATGGATGGCTGGGTGGCTGGCATCCTTTTTTCTTTGTTTTCTCATTGCTTCTCCCTCTTTCTTGTTTCTCTTTGTATTGATATGGTTTTCCTGCCAGCCCCACCTATCCTTGCTCTGTCTCGCTATTGACCATTCAGCTCTTTATTATATTGTTTTAGACAGGCAAAGAATCACAGCTTCAAAGAGTTAAACAAATGCAGCATAAACAAAAATCAGACATATTTACATCATAACAAATGTTCCACAGCATAAACAAAAGTAATACATTTTAAAATAAAATTCTCCAATAACATATGATTGTGAGCTGTCATGCAGGCGCTGGGAACCAAACCTGAGTTTTTTTACAAAATGAGTAAGTGTTAACTGGTGAACCAGCCCCCAGATATTTTTGTGACAAGGTTTCATTGTGTTGCCCTGACTGGCCTGGAACTTACTATGTCAAGAAAATTGACCTCAAACTCACGGAGGAAAACAAGTGCCACCTTGCCTGTCACCCATTCCACAGGATATTTTTTTCTTTAAATGTTGAAGTACATTTTAATACTCTATTGTATAATTATTTATCGACCCATATGTTCAAAAGAACCCAGGATATTTTTCTCTCATGGCTGATTCCCATTCCTACCACTATTATAAATTCATTCTTTGTCTTCAGGACCTAAGGTTTTTTCTTTTTTTTTCTTTTAAATCAGCCCCATGTTTTCCTATATATTCTTAAATCACAGGCATTTTTACTATTAAATGGAATAATACATTTTATATTTATATATTACTTGCTCAGATAATAAAATGCTTCACATGTTATTCAGTTCTATTATTTTTGGCTTAATGCAATTGTTTAAAGATTTCTTTTTTCAGCTATAATTTATCTTACTGTGCATTCTTTCATGTATATTCTGTTATATGTGTTTATTTCTGGCCACTTATGTTTTATAGTAATTTTATGTTCATGCGTCTGCTTTTTTCATTTAAATTTTACTATCCTCTGTGGAATTGATACACTTGCCCTCTTATTTGTTTCATAATGTCTGATACTGTGTAATTTATCTACAAAAAGTGTGATTTGATATGGATAGTGACTCATCAGTAACAAGTCTCCTTCTGAAGCAGGGAGAAAGAATTTTCATTAATATGGTATTATTCTGTGACCATGTATTTTTAGCTGTAATCAGAGTAAGAGAATGAAGGTAACTTCTCCCACATACGAATGGAACTTGTTGGTTTGATTGAACTATATTCATAAGCTGCAGAGAGCACTGCATGTTTTACACAATATAACATCAAAATTAATTAATGAAATACAATGTTTAAAGCTGTAACACTCTAAATATCCATGTGCTTCAGCAGTAGAAGGAATCTGAGTTTGCTGTTACAACTTGCATTAGACTTTGCACATTTCATGGTCTCTGTGATTTAGAATGAGAAGTATGATATGTATAGATGTGTATTTATAGGTCCTTGATGAAATGTATAAAAGGAAGCAATGCCTAATGGGAAATGACGAATGAATTTGGAACATTTTTCCCCAGTAAAAATAATATAGGATATACAGATATTTGCAATATATTTCATGAAGAAGCAAAGAAGTGTTAAACAATAAAACATTGTCAGAAAAGTTTCTCAGCACATTACCAAAGAGCAAATACTATTTTGAAGAATAGTAAAAAATGTAAGAGCTGTTGTGTTCATGAACTCATAGTACCTGTAGTTACCTGTATAAGAACTGCGAAGCATGAAACCACTTAAATTTTAATCAGGATGGGAAAGTAGTTTAAAATGCCTAGCCCCTTGCTGAGGAGCTGTTTACAATTTATGGCTTCGAGGGGATGGGAAGTGACTTTTCTGTGTTCTCTGGAGGTGTGACTTCCGCTAGGTTATCCATGTTCCAAATGATGTCTTCACACTCATAGAGACGTGGCCAGCCATAACTAGACTCAGTGGTTATATCATTCAAAAAAGAAGGCATGGAGTTTGGAGAAGAGGGATTCTGGGGGAATTCAGAGGAAAGAAATGAGGGGGGATATGACTAAAGATATTGTTTGCATGTCTAAAATTCTAAAGGAATAATTAAAATATTTTTTAAAAAATATCATAGAATTGTGATTTAATAGAATGATTTTATAGTTTTATGAAAATAGTTTTGTAGCTTGAGGGATATGTTAACACACATGGAAACTTTTCTTCTGTTTTGCTTAATATCTGAATTTCTGTGAAACCCAAGGCAAAATTATTGTACTCACTTCTTGCAACTGTAGCTTCCTCAGTAAATGTTTTCACACATGTGAAAAAGGGGAAAAAAACTATTTCAAATTTACAAATGTGCAGTTGTTTGTGTTATCTCTGGAGCATTTTTTCTTGATAGTTCTTACATTTAAACACATTTGTTAGCATATTAACAAATATGCATTTAACATAATCATTATAATGAAAATAGCTGAATCTTAACAGCAGTACAAATTAGTAGTGGAAGTATTTTCTCAATTATAGTGTTAATGACTATTTAAACAGCCTGTATTAAACTTATTAAAAAGCTTTGTAATGTAGCCAACACTGCTTAGAGAATTAATATAAAGGTAAGTACAGATCAATACTCTTAGAATGCTTTATTGAAAGCTACCTATGAAAAATGGAATAATGAAAACAATGTTTTATGATGTAGAAATGGGAACAGGACGTAAAAATGTAAGCACAGCTCAGAAGGCAGCATTAGGAGTACTATTACTAAAGCAGGTTTTTTAATATTTATGTTTGGTATTTGTTTGCTTTAAGTTTCTAGTCTGTGAATTATTGTAGAGTGCTAGCAGTACTCTTATACACAGAATAGAAAATGCTGTAGGCATTGCAGTTAAGGCAACTTGCATGCCCTCTATTAAATTTTTGGTCAACATTATCAATTAGTATCAAAAACATACAAGTTATTTTAACAAAACTACTTTAAATATTAAGAAACCTTAAATTTTTTGTGAACTATTTGCTTAAAATGCAAATTTTGCTTAGGCACATTCGACATCATACCTCATAATAGGAGGAAACCTGCAATTTGTATGCTATATTAATTTTAAAGAGAATTAGGCACACACAGTGACGAACGAGTCTTTGAAGTGTTGTTTTAATGGATAAGCTGCAGCATACATTAAGATCTCTCGTTTTTGTATTTTTTAAATTTTTACATGACATGTAGATAGTCCATCAAGTTCACAGTTTTTTTTTAAAAATTAAGTGATATATGAATATATATGCTAATAATCTAAAGTAGTTAGAGAATGTGGTTCATTTCTAAAAGTCTGGTTCATTGTGACCTAATGATCTGAAGAGTTGTGGGTAGCAAAGTATTGCAAGACAAAAATTTTTACCTGAAAAATGATGGTGCATTCATTGTTTAAAGGGGAGAGGGCATTCTTCCTAATTTTGAAACTGAGAATTTCATTTCATTGTTCATTTAAAAAGAGACATACCGTACAACACTATTTTATAAATTTCCATAAAACACAGAGGATCTCTATGAATGCATGTTCTTTTCCCACATAGAGCCCAAGGTCATTATACTTCCACACAGGCCTATAGTAATAGTATTAGTTTGCATCTATTCTGCGTTTTAACTTGCTACTAAGGTGAATTGTATTTCGGAAATGCCTTGGAGCCTGTCCCCTAGGCATATCTATCATCTCAGCTAGACTTTTGATAGGAGTTGGATAGCTGACAATTCACAATTAAGATGTCAGCTACCACCTAGGAGAGCCAAGTATTCTTTGTGGCTTATTGAAAGGAGATCCATGTGCACTAAACAACAGTATTTGCTCTGTGACTGATGTTGAATAATGAACAGTTAATTTGGGGAGATTTCCCACCTATCACCAAGGTGTATTTAGCCTTTCACATCAGACGGCTTCGATCTGAAATCCTTGTGTTGAGATGAAATGGATACAGGCAGAATGCAGAAAAGGACATAATGTTACAGTGTTCTTTTACATGTAAATGAGCTCAGGTAAGGTAGTTTATATGCCTACAACATGGATATGGTTTTAAAGCATTCTTTTATTCCAAATCAACCCACATGTAGATGTTCGATCTTTTCTGTAAAATCCACTGTTGCTGAAAATATTCAGATTGCCTCCAAATCTCCCCATTTTCAGGAATATATATCCCATGGGTTTGAATTGAAATCTAGTTGTGTGTGTGTTATGTGTATGTGTGTGGGGTATATGTTTTAATGGTGTACTGTGTCTTCTTTGATGTCAGCTTCCTAAGGAGTTTCTTAGAGATCCATTCTTAAACCTGTTTTTTGAATATTCTTTTATCAAAAGGTACTGAAGATTGAAGTGCTGTAAACAGATTTTCAAAAATTATGTTATCATAAATTTCCCATGTGAATTAATATTTGTCAAAGGATAGAGGGAACCCTGAAATAGATCCAAATCTAAACCTGTATTAAGCATTAATGAGTTTTCTCCCATATAGAAACGGTTTAAGAAGTTTGTAGTGTGTTATTGCTCAGCAATATGAACATTGATTAAAATGTCATAATGCTTTTATTGTGAGTGGGCATCAATCTTGGGATTGTCTTTGATCTTAACACATACTTTAAGTTTAAAAATACTCCTTTAGTTTACTTATTCATCATTACTTTCTTCTGCAAGCATAGAAGATGTGTTATGGTCAGTCATTGGTGGACTTTTACTAATTTAGTTGTCTGCAATTATTTTTTTCTAACTTGTAATTGATAGATATTAGTTGTATATGTTTATAGGCTAGGTCTTGACATTTTAATACATGTATGCAATGTGTAATGATCAAATCAGAATAATTGAAATATAAATCACTCCAAACCCTTATCAATTTTTTTGTTCTTTAGACATTAAAAATTACCTCCATTAGCTATTATGAAATATACAATTAATTGCCACTAATTGTTCTCTTACTTTGCTCTTGAATATTAGAAATCATTCATCATTATATATGCCAGTTGAACTACTATTTTTGAATTATTTACAAGTAATAATAATTCACAAGCTGATTCTAGTATTCACTTTCATGATTTTTTTTCTTTTCTATTGAGTGTGGGAGTTAAAAACATACAGTTGTAGAAGAGTGGATTTTAGGAGCAAGAACCAATTCCATATAGATTAACAGTTCAAATATGTGGCTAGATTTTTCTGAGCCATCAATATGAATTATACTAAATAAATATGAATTATCAAACAGTTCTCTGGAGATTGAAGAACCATGTTACTTGCATACTATTGTGAGGTTATATAGAAGCGTGTTGCTGTGACTTTCAGTTTGTTCCAACACAAATGACTTGAAATCACATGAAATTATTTGATTGTTATTTTTAAAACAATTATTCAGTTATTATTTTGAATACAGTTGAATGAATTTCCACCTTTAATTGTGGAAATTTCATTTATCCAATCACGGTTTTGAATCTTCTTTGACAATGTATTTCATCATACTTGTTTTTTATTTTTTTTCATTTTTGAGCTTTTACAGAGATTTTACATTTCATTATTGAACGTTAGTTCAGTTCTTAGTTCTTTTGGATAAAGACTTTGAAAGAGGAAGAGGTTGGTCTTGCAGAAAAATGGGGTCACAGAAATTATTGAAAATTCAGTGTAAATGATGCAAATGAGATGAAACACAAAGAGGTAATGAAGTAAGGAACTTAGCAGAAAGTGATTAAATATGCCAGTCTGCAACATTTTGGCTGGGGAGAAACTTCAGTAAGGTCAAATAAACCCTCTTATTCCCAAATGAAAAGTATTACACTTTCCCCAGACTCTTCTCAATACTTTTTCCATCAGAGTATCAATTACTATTTACTACACGTCTTGAAGTTAATTTTAAATAAATGTACTTAATTAATTCTCTATCTTTTGATTATCTTTTCTAGAATGGGCTTTCTATTCTGAGGAAACATTGTATTAATTAGTAAATAGAACAGAAATAGGTTTTATGGGAAGATTTTTTTTTTTTTTGGTATGATGTATGGGATACCCAGGTCCTGTTATGAGCCTCCTGTTGTATGGTTCAAATACTGTGAATAGAATACTATGCAACAAAACATATATTGTAGGGTACCTCTACTATTTTTATTTTTTAACTGAAAATACTCATTTAAGATTCCTGTTTTGTTTTGTTTGTTTTTGTTAATATTTTTGAATATTCTGTGTTTCAGGTTATGTTTTAAAAAGTGTAATTTATATTAAATATGTTAGGAAATTTATATTTCTCAAAGGCTAAAAAATTTCTCAAGATATCTAATATATGTAGTGGTAACTATAGTAAATAATAGTATATTGTATGCTTGAATATTGCCAAGAAAGTACAATTTTACTCTTTTCATTATTGAAGAAAAATGATGAGGATATGAGAAATGTATATGTTGTTATTCCACACCTATACAAATAAGTCATGTGTCTACTATAAATATACATAGCTTTCCTCACTTAAATGCAAGGAATAAAAATGTATTTAACAATATAGGTGCAGACAAAAATTAATAATCTCCACAGCTTTTTTTCTTATTTTTACTTAGATATATTTAAAATAAAATATTAAGATTAAGGCAGAAAAGACAAGTCTTAATATCTTTAAAAATCAGGTTCTTAGTAAACAACATTTAAACTTTCCAAATTCGATCCACAAAGATAATCCATAGATATGCTTTTTTCCAGACATATGTATAGATATCCTGTGCTAAAATTATCTGTGAACATTAAATTTGTTTGATCTTTGTCTCCATAGAAATCACCATGTATAATGATGTGTTAATTTTTCACATTGTACCTGACAGATGAGAATAAAAGGTTGCATTTCCGTTTTGTACTCTACAAAGAGCAATTGTCCTTCAAATTTTCTTACCCTTCATATACTGCAGGAAAATTCATTTACCCCTTGTTTACTTCTCAGAAAAATCCGATAGCATAATATACAAATTGGGTTAGAAAAAGGGGGTATGAGCCTGTTTTTTGCTAATGCCATTGTTTTTCCTGATTGCATTCAAGGACTTATTTGATTTATCACAGATAAACTCCATGAACCCTTTTTCATTTTCAGGGTTTTCAGACTAGGAATGTGATATTTTGGAATAAATTCATTTTAATAAAATTCAGTGGAACCAATGGAAATTGGATGTCCTGTGGAGTACATGATAGAATTTCAGCTATATTACTTAGCTTCAGAAAATAAGCCAATGCAGTTTTTTCTTATGGAAGTTAACATTTTATTGTAATTTTGAATGGTTATATCACTAAGCCATCAGATTTAGTAAGTTTGCTAACATAATTATAGTCAAAATTGCAAACAGATCAAGATGTAAAATATGACTGACTTTGGCTTGAATATATGAAATTTTTCTTTAATTTTGCTTTTCCCTTATTTACTAAAGACTGAGAAGCCTTTTCATTTTCATTCACACTTCATATAATTTACCTCATTATTGATGTGGGATACAACATTGTATTATATCTTTATAAGTTTTAAAGGCAGATGTGGAGGAAAATATTCTTCAGTACTTAGCCTGTTGGTATTTAAAATAGATATAGTTAAAGTTATTTCCTAGACTGTCTCCAAAGTAATTTACACGGACTAAGAAATTGATTTTTAATAAATAGAAAACTGTTCTCTGAGATAAAATTTGTAGTTAAATGTGCTCTGTAAATGAGACTTTTCTGTGTAACTTGAGGTATTACAGTATTTTGTTATAACAGCATGGAAGAGAATTTTGTTTTTATATAATATGATCAACCTGAAAAGGTAAAAATTTTCTCCTCTTGAAAGTATGTGAATCACATTGGACATAGCAGGATCTTGCCAATGAGACTGATGGAGAGAAGAAATGCAGCCAGAGAGAACGATTAGATGTCTTCTTTGGGAATTTCTAAGGAAATTGTAATCTATCACAGCATTCAAGTCAAAACCTCAGAGAGGCAAAGCTGGAAAATTGACACATTCAACCTTTTTGTGAATCAGGTGAAATAAGTGGTCAGCAAGTGTCATGCTTCAAAGCTTATGCACAAATGCCTGGAAATGGCAGCATTGCAGCAAATAGGTATATTATAATTGGTCAGAGATAGTTCATGCATTAATTTATGAGTGTGAATCATTTCAAGAATTTCAAATGCCTCATTTTATTGTATTTATTTTCATGTAGACAAAAATGGATGCATATAAGTGTTTTTTTAATTTAAACCCAGTTAAAGCATATGCACATTGCTATTGTATTCTTTTTTGTTCCAACATTTTCTTTGTGATGGATGGATATATTGATAGAGGGACAATTATGAAATTAATTTAGCTGAACAAAACATCCTTTAAAGGTGGTAAAATATTGAAATTTACATTCACCACTGTTTTGAAGTTCTGACCATGACAATATTGTTTTGTAAGATCATACAGTGGTCTTATGTATTTACATGCATCTCATTCTCTTTATCCAAGTACAAATAACATAGAATTAGTTATAATTGCATTAATGAACATTACATAGGAAATATTGGTATTAAAATATGATAGTTTTATCTAAAAATTTGAAAGATACAATTTATAATATTTTTCTGTTTCTTATACTGCTTGAATGTGGTATACATTTTACCCATTTTCTGAATCCCCAAGATTTGTGTTGTGGATGAGATCCCACATGGTATTAGTGCACCATTAAGAGAGAAATCAAATCCTTTGTACAGAACACATAGCCCTCTCTACTAGCCGTTAGCACTACACAAAGAGTGATAAAGGAATGACATGACTAATATTGTACCCTTCACATGAGACCAATTGCTTTTACAGCTTATGGGACTTAGTGTAGAACCTTCTAATTTTATCTTTACCCCTTTGAAAGGTTGCTATAAATCTAGAGAATCTAATCAAATTGGACATGTGATCACTGTGTCCTTTTATATTTGTGCATGTGTATTATATACTCCTCTCTCCACCAAATATAATACATTTGCCAGAAATGTGATGAGCTAATTCTGTGCATAAATATCTAATTCTGGATAAAACATTGAAGTTTTGTTAAACTGAAAGATTGCTCCTTGTGTAGATCTGGAATAGAACAAAAGTTCATTCCCTCCTCTAATAGAATAAATACATTGATAGAGAGTTTTGCTCATTTTGTTTTGTCCTGGAGAATTAGATATGGGAAAGTCTCACTTTCTTTTAGATTTAGTTTTAAATAAATTCTTTTATATGTACATTCAAACTAAAGTTTTCTTTCATTTGATCATTGACATAGGAAGTTCAGCAAGCTTGCTATTAATTCCTGTTTTTAAGATTTAATATATTCTATTTTAAAAAATTAATACAAGTTGAGTTAGGACAAAGCTCCTCACCTTACCTCAAAGTTGGGCATGGTAATCCAGGATGGGGAACAGGTTCTCAAAAAAGCCATCTAAGTGCCTTATCTCACTGCTAGGAGCCTTACCAAAAAAAAAAAAAAAAAAAACCCAAAACAAAACAACAACAACAAAAACAAAAACCCAAGCTACAGAACTGTCACACACATGCAGAGAGTTTAGGTTGGTGCCACTGAGGCTCCCTATCTGTTGTGCTCGAGTCCATAATCTCTCAGGACTTCAAGTCAGTGGTCTCTGTGGGTTCCCCCTTCATATTTCCCCTGGCTCATACAGTCTTCCCTTCCTTTCTTCAGCAAGACTCTAGGAACTCAACCCAGTACTTTGTTGTGGATATCTGCATCAGCTTCCAACACTTCCTGGATAGAGTATCTTTGATGACAATTAGAGTAGTCACCAATATGATTACAGTAGATTGCCAGTTCAGGCACCCTCTCCGTATTGCTAGGAGTCCTAGCTGGGGTTATTATTATGGATTTTTGGGGGGTTTTCCTGGTGCCAGGTTTCTCTCTAACACTAAAAGGCTCCTTATAAAGATATCTCTTTTGTTACTCTCTCCCTCTGTCCTGCCTCTTACACCCAGCCTGCCCAAACCGTTCCCTCAAGTTCTCATCCCTCCATCTTCCCTCCGCTTCCACCAGCAGTGCCATTGGTATAATAGTATCATGTGAGCTTCTCATTTAATATTCTGTAAGAGCTGCACTTTATACACCTTGTAAAACTTGTCAGCTTTGAGTGCTTCACCTGCATCTTTATCCCAGTTCTGTGTCCTATGGTAGTTAGTGTTTGTGGTTCTGAGGCTGTGTCTTGTTCCAAAGGGGTTCATCTACTTCTTAACAGATCTTTTCTATGCCATTGGTTGTGAAATTCACCAAGCACTAAAATCACTTTTAATCACATTAAAATACATTTTGCTGTCATTTCACCTCCCCTAGTGATTGATCCCATAGTTCTGAGACTGGGCCCCACATTTTGAATTATTAGCACATTCACAATGATATTGATGCTGCTGGTTTGAGGTACATAATTGCAAGAACAATTACTTCTGGTGATATGACTTAAAACAAAACATAACAAACAAGATAAAAACCCAAAAAACTCCCAGCCATGTAAACAAGCCAACATTTTGTTTTAATTAAAGCTGTTTCATCCTGTCTCTTTTGTCTTTGTGTGTTTTGTTGCATATGTGTACCTATCTACTGCAATGAATGCACAGAGATAATTTAACTAGAACTTGCCCAGTGCTTAATGTCTGGAAGAGAGCCTGGAAGAGAATAAAAGGATGTGGGGAACTTTTTGAGTTCATGAATATCATCAGGGTGTATCATGATTAGCTCATTCCCAGCAAACTCCTCTTGGGGTCCCTTTCTACTTTAGCAACTCTGAAGACTCGGAATAGGCTTCCTCTTCCCGTGGGCCAGCTGCATCCTCAGTTGAGACTTTGTACTCCATAAGTTATAAGAAATAAACTTGTCCTCTTATCATTATGTTTCATGATTGTATCTTTTATTTGAATAAAAATAATTTTCAATGAATCAATCAAAATGCTCTTAGCCATGCATTTTCAAGTAGTCTGTGATGTGTGGGTGACTCATTTCAAACAAATCATTCTCTTACATCAAATAATTTCCTAGCAAAAGAAAGAGACAATCCAAATAATTATAATGATACTGGGTATAAAGGAAATATGAGTAATACTTAGAATTTTGCAAATTACTTTGAAGTGTTAAATTTGACGAAATTACTAATTTTCTGTTCTCAAATGTCAAGGCAGATACTGATGATTGGATATATATTTGTTTAGACTATGTTAAGGTTATTGTTCTATGATAGTCTTTCAGATTTCTCCCTGATAAATACAGCATGTTATACATAGAACTGATGTCTCTTTATCTTTTTGCCATTACCCCACTGATTATCCAGTCTTTAAAGAAAATAGCTCATTGCAGTGGATGATTACATGCCTCAATTGAATAGCCCATTGCCAGTTATCATTACAATGCCATATTGATTTCTTCTTTCCATTATGAAAATTAAAGCCACATTAGTTTAAAATGAGATTCCATATATATTGTGGATGTGACTGGTTCTGAATCTCAGCTATTTCAAATTATACCTTCTTCAGTGATCTGATGACTATCACTGATAATCTGAGAGAAATATTGATTTTTAATATGCTGATATGAGATGGACAATATCTTAAGTTACTTTTGATTGCTGTGATAAGATACAATGATTAAGGCAACTTATGGAAGAAACAGGTTACTGTGGGGGGCTACAGTTTCAGATCATTAGAATCCATGCCCTTCATGGCAGGAATCATTTTGACAGTCTAATAGGCGTGGTGCTGGAGGAGTAGCTGAGAGCTTATATCTTGATCCAGAACATGAAGCAAAGAGAGGTAACTGGGAATTTCATGAGCTTTTGAAACTCCAAAGCGTGCTTCACTGTGACAGCCCTCTTCCAAAAAGCCAAACCTCCTTATTCTTCTCAAACAGTTCCAACAACTCAGGACCAAAATATTAGAACATATGAGCACCATTCTCATTAACCATCAGAAGAAATTAAAAGACTATATATGAAATATCTCAGCAGTACATTTACCACAGTGGTACAGCGCTTGACTAGCATATATGAAGCCTAGTATTTTCTCCACAGTGTTTTAACATTTGTTTCTGTATGTAGTAGATATTATATTGTCTATTTTACAAGCATCTGTATATTTAGTTTTGTAAAAGCCTTGAGAAATATAAGATTGCCTATATTTTGTGGTTACATAAGTACCAAATTTAAATTAGTAAATATTTATTGTTTACAAATATGCCATATATTTATATATGCCATTGTATGTAAGCTTCTCTAATGGGGCAATGTATGATAGAGAAATGAGTGAGGAAATGTGCTGTCTTTAGGGAATTTATAGTCCAAATGAATCAGTAAAGTATATGATAAAAACCATGCTAGACAATCAAGAGACAAGATTATATGTATGGGTTTAAAAGAAGAACACATGTTTGTTTGAAGATTTCCAGGGGCTATAGAGATAGTTAATAGTGTAAAATAGTCATTTGAGACTTGGCGACTTTGAGAGATAATATTATAGTTTCTTTCTTGGAAGAAATAATAAATAAACTAACAAAGGAAGTGTAGAGAGAACTTCAGAAATGATAATTTGTCTGATTCTCTTGGCCACTGTGGTATAAATTTTCTGGCTGGAAAAGTAGATTGAAGCTTGGTGAAAATGTCAGGTTAAGGGATTATTGAGGTAATCCAGGTAGATTTTTGGACTGAAGAATTTGTTTAAATATTATCAGTTAGATTTTTTAAATGTAAAATGAACAAAAGAAAAAAAAATGAAGCTACACAGAACCCCACTGGGATTCTTCATCCACAGTAAGATGTAACTACTAGTAGTAAATTAGTTTTTAGTGTAAGCAATGAAAAGCGCTGAGGATCATTTAGAGGAGTCATTGTAGAAGAAGAAGAAGCAGCATTCATAATTGGATATCTAAAGGTCTAGTATTCTTACACGACTGTGATTTAACCTTGTATTATGTGTCCAACCCCACTAATTGATTTCCTTCTACAGAGGTTCTGGAATATTCCAAACACAGTATTTAACATTTTTTAGAATCAGTTTTCTGATAATACTTCTACTCGTATAATCCTGTTTATCTTTAGTGTTTTGTTTAGGTTGCACATTATCAAAAATCTTTCCCTGGTTACATATTAAATAAAAGCATCCTGGCATTTTACTTTCTTACTGATGTTTATATAATTGGTTACTTATTTATTGTCTATTTGTAGGTAAATAGACTCAATGAGGATAAGAACTCAGTTGTGTTTCCCATTATATATTACATGCATACTTGGTACCTTGTAGATGCTCATCTGCTCTTTATGAAATGAGTAGAAAATATGAGAAGGTGAAAGACAACAGCAGGTCAAACAATTAAGCCATTCTTTCAAGTTTGAGGGAGTCAAAGGGTAATGGTGTTGCTAAGAGAATACTGAAGAGTGGACGAGGAGTTGATTTGAGGGAATGGAAATAACGGAAGATAAATTTAACTCATAAATTCTGGCTTAAGTATGTGAAGCTGGTGAACTATCTTATGCAGTGCAATATATGAGCAATGAAGCCATGAAAAGAGGTCAGGGATTTGGACGATGATATCAGGGTCATCCTCAGAGTCAAGTCTTTTATCCAAGGGTAAAGAAAATAAAACAGACTATAATAGTGAGGCAGGATTACCATATTTGAAGACAAAAATTATAATTTTAATATCTAATGTACTAAATATTTGAAGTTGCTTATATATTCTTTTAAATTCTCAGCTGGGTTAACAACTTTGGCCATGAAGGACTTGGACTTTTACTGGATGTGCTGGAAAAGCTTCTGGACAAAAAACAGTAAGACTGTGACTGAAAAAGCAGGGGATAAAACCAGACTCTCTGAATATGGCGGACAATGAGGGCTGCTGAGAAGCCAAGGACAATGGCACTGGGTTTTGATCCTACTTCATGTTCTGGCTTCGTGGGAGCCTAGCCAGTTTGGATTTTCACCGTCCTAGACCAGGATGGAGGGGGGAGGACTTTGGACTTTCCACAGGGCAGGGAACCCTGACTCCTCTTCAGACTTGAGAGGGAGGGGGAGAGGAGTGGGGGGAGAGGGAGAGGAGTGGGGGGAGGAGTGGGAGGTTGGGAGGAGGCGGAAATTTTTTTTTTCTCAATAAAATAAAAAAATTAAGAATAAAAAAAACAAAAAAAGAATAAACATTTAAAACCTTTCACACATAAGAAAAGATTTAAGCACAACTCAATATTTTTTTCTTATTGATTTAGGCAAGAAAATATCGACAAGAAGAATCAGTACAAACTCATTCAGTGCCTGAAAGCATTTATGAATAATAAGGTAAATAGTATTTACTTATCCTTCTGTTACAAAAGGGAAGAGCTTGCTTGACAGAGTGAAAGCAATAAAGACATAGAACAGTGGGTATTTACTCAAGTTTTAATAATATGTTTATAATGCAGTTCATCACGAGTTTTCTATAAGTGGTTTAAGTGTCTTTTCTTTCACACAATATTTGCTGGCATATTTTGCAATTATGCAAACAATATTAGTTTAACTTTCAAAGTTGATGATACATTTTCCCTTTTGTGATATTATACAGTTTTATTTATTTTTAAAGATTTGGTTATGTGTACATGTTGCTAGATGAGTTTATCTGCATAACGTGTGCAGTTGCCCTTTGAGGTCAGAGGGAATCAGATTCCTAGAACTCAAGCTATAAGCTTGAGCTGCCTAATGTAGGTCCTGGGAATGGAACCTGGATTTTCTATACGTGGAAAACCTATAAACTCTAGTTGTATGGAAATTTAAATATAATAAATTGGATATCATTTCTAGAGAAAGAATGAAGTTTAATTCAGTTTATTGAAAAGGAAAATTCAAGGGTAGGGATATGGTTCAACTATTTTGATAAGAATGTTACTTCAGTTTTAGTGATTTAACATGCGTAAAAGTAATCTGTGGAAAATAGCTTACATTTTTGTATTTTTATAATACTGTTTGTATCATACAATCTTGTGGAGACCTACAGATAAAATAACTCTGACTAATTAATTTGCTTAATTATATTAATTACCTTTAGATGGCATTTTAATAATCTCAAAATACTTAATAAAAGTATGTAAGTATAGCAATAAGCAGGAACTTGCTAAATGTGAACTCTAGTTATTAATAACCAATGCAATAATACTGTATATTTAAGTAATATAAAAACTATTTCTTTGGTATATGCAATTATATATTACTATCTATATCATATACCCATATTAATCAGCAAATAATTTTATTAGTACATGCAGTACATGGTTGCTAATGAACTCCTTCATCACATATATCTTTACTGCTATTTCTGGAAGTCGATTATCTTTTTACAGTTAATTATACATGTGTATGAAGCACCAATACATTCTTGAGGGTGTCACTTCTCTCCTTCTACCATGTGTTTCCAGGGATCAAACTTTGGTGTTCAGGCATTTTATCATGTACCTTTATCCCCTGGGCTATCTTTCTCACCCATCTGGAAGTTTCTTATAGATACACTCCTGTATCTAGTGCAGAAGAATTTTTCTTCTGTCCTTTTGGCCTTTAGATACCACACATCATGGTATCTAATGCCTAACAAAGATACACTTAATTGTACATTATTTCTCTGTAGCTCAAGGTGGATCTCTTCTGGAACTGACAAAAGTAGTAACATTATAGAAAGAGAATATAGTACTAAAAATCAGAGATGCAGATCACATTTTGCCACTCCTAAGCAGACTGAGCGTTTGAAAAATAACTTAGCCTCTGGCTAATCAGTCTCCTTCTCTGTAATTTCAGCTATGGGAACTTTTGTTCTACACTCTTATTGATTCATCTTGTCAAATACCATAGTTTTGTAGGATAACAACTAATTATAATTAGAATACTGACTAAAGAAAGTTATATTAGCAGGATTTCCTAGTCGGCCCTATTCCCACAGAGGATACTCAGATACATCGACTCACTTTCTTTTTCTTATGTGTTTGGCAGTTTTGAAGAACATGATGATTTTACTTAAATTATTCTAAACTAAATGGAAGTTTTTGTTAAGCTGTGTGTATGGTTTGGATATATATCCCCACCACTTTAATAAATGAGTCTTTTAAATTATAGACATGTGAAACTTCATAAAACAAACATTCTGAAGAGAAAGTACATAGTGATATATTCATTTTTAAGTTGGAACACATTTTCCAATTTGAGGAAGGTAAATTTCATCTGAAATGACTTAAATGTCCCTTAAAGTTAGAAAAGTCTGCATGTTCCTTTATTTATTAAGGCACACCGTAAAGTAATATTTCCAAAGTTTAGTCTGGCCCCCTTTCCTCTTAGAATTTAAATTAAAAACCTTCACGCAGTTCATATGTTTGTTACTTTCCTAAATGTTATCTTGTAATATTTCCCAATGAAATGTAATGCTGCCATGGAACTAACTGTAAAATGAAACAAACTTTTAATGAGAAAGCAGAAATATACTTTATAACACGAAGTTGAAGAAAGAACAATATCTTAACATTAATTTTTGTATTTGAATATCTACCTATTAGCATTTGTGAATGCATGTAGATACACGCTTGGGTTCATGGCTAGAAAATAAATGAAACTGATATCGCCTTTACCCATCTGACTGTGGTATATAAGAAAACTCAAATGTTATAGCTCTGAGTCCATGATGTTGCTGCCTAAGACATGATGTAAAAGGTCAAAAAAAATAGGAGAAAGTCCATATCTTATTTTTATTGCATTAAATAGCATATAGTATACTTGAAGCACTTCAGCCTTTTTGCCTCCTATGTTTCCTTTAATTTTCGGTGCAACTATATTGGAAAAGTTAACCACAAATTCCAGACTTTCCTCAGTATATCTCATGACATAAACTGCTTTAAAAAATATAGCAGTATGTGTTCAATATGTTCTTGTTTGTTAGAGAAATACTAATTGTTGCCATTTTTCTCCTAAATATTTTCAAATGTTTTTGAGGATTAATGGAAATCATTTTTATTCAAGCCACAAAATTTCCAAAATATAGTCATTTCAAATAAAATTAAACTGAGTAACTGCATTTGAGGATAATTTACATAATTATATTTATAACACCACTGCAAAGGTATTCTTTTGAAAATTTTCTTTATATTGGGTTTATGCTAAATGGAAAATATGTTCCATACACAGTTCAGGTTTGTTTGTTTATTTACTTCTTTGTGTTTAGTTTGGACTGCAAAGGATTTTAGGTGATGAGAGGAGTCTTTTATTGTTGGCAAGAGCGATTGACCCCAAACAACCCAACATGATGACTGAAATAGTAAAAATACTTTCTGCTATTTGCATTGTTGGTGAAGAGAACATGTAAGTATTGATATGTTCTATTTATTGTGTTGAAAAATGACACCTGGGAAATTAGTGTCTTTTCTTTTTGATAACTTCCAGAAAAATAGTAGTAGAGCTTAGAACATTTTAAATTGACATCTTTATTATCTTCTATGTATTTTACCCATTTTTGGATATTATGTAATCTAAATTTGTTAAAGATTATTCTAAAATAAATAAATGGGATTTTGCCTCACTGAAAATAACATTAGTCAATTGCAAATGCGTTATGTTCAAAAGTTGTCTTGGGAAACACACAGGAAACACACAGAAGACACAGTAGACACTACACAGCAGATACACACACACGTACATGCACTTGTGTGTACAATGCATGCATAGACGCTCTATGGCACATTATGCAGTTTAGTTTACTATATGAGATCTTTCAGATAATTGTGAATCACCAGTGGGCACTGTAAATTTTACAAGATCCTCTGGAAGAGCAGCCAATGCTCTTAACTGCTAACTCACCTCTATAGACTACAATTTTGCTTGTTTATTTGAATCAACTAGATCCTTTGTAATATTGTATCATTGCATTTTATTTTATATGGTAACTTAACATGAAATGAACTTACTCAATAAAAGAAAACATAATATAAGTTTGTATATAAATGTTTGAAACACAAACAGCTCATACAGAAAAAATTAGCGTGTGGAGTGATGTGTATGTTAATTAGATCCACTTAGCTTTTTCATAACAGAGATATTTAAAAACATTATGTGTCATACTACAATACTTGAAAGTTTTGTCTATTAAAAGTAAGTGATGTGAAAAATTAAATGGTCTATATAAACATCAAGAAGTAAGAATCAAATAGAGAATGAACATCATATATTTTTTTTTCATTTCTGTTTTCTTTGTTTTTGTCTGTAGTCTAGACAAGCTTTTAGGGGCTATCACTGCTGCAGCTGAAAGAAATAACAGAGAACGATTTTCACCAATTGTCGAAGGATTAGAAAACCACGAAGCCCTACAACTCCAGGTGGGGTCCTTTTGTCATGAATCACTTGAGTTGTATTTTGAATACTTGTATTATACCTACACCTTTTAAGCTGGAATTTATAGAATGAAATGTAAATGTATAGTTGTTTGTATTTTACAGTTTTGTTTATTTAAATTCATTTAAAATTAAGAAAATTGCTTCTTCATTATCACTAGTATGACATGCATTATAATAACTATTGGGAAATTAAAGTTTTAGCAACAATCTGGGCCAAAGGGGAACCATTTCTGTCAGTACTATCTGCCCAATTTAATAAAGTTTTTAAGCTTTTGTAGAAATGTAAGAGAATAGTCAACTATGGCGTCACAGCATGATAGTCTTTAACAGTCAGATATCTGAGTCAGGAGAGTTTCAAGGTCCTAGGCAGATGGTTACAGACGACCAAGAAGCAGTTTTTAAAAAATTCGATGTTTTTCTCTTTGTGCCTTTCAAACATCAATTAGAAATCTGACTCCTCAATGCAGAGGGGATTGAATAGTATCTCTTTTGTCAGGGATCCTGGGAAAATTCTGTAGACCCAGACTAAATGTGTTTAATTTTAAAAATGACAAAATCCATTGCTTTTAGTGATTTCAGGATATGTCTTACTTTATTAAAGCCTACTTTAGTCTCAAGGCATGAGAAGTCATCTTTATTCCCCATATTTAGAGACAAGAGACATTCTGATGATGGCACATTTTATTTTGCCTACATAGTTTGATTTAATTCTTGTAAGAGATGAACCTCCTAAGTGTTATATATTTCTCTATCCTGAGGATAGGCAGAATGAAATTACATCACTTGTATAAATGGACATGGTGTGCAAGAGCCAGAATTTGATATCAGTGTGCTCTTTATTTTAGATAGTGTATATACCATTTGATAATCCATGAAATATCTTTTAAAGTATTATGTCATCACTCAAAGAGAGTTTGCCTCTATATTTATTTTTCAAGTTATTTTATAGTGAGTATATACATGTAAATTTTGCATTTGATGGGAAACTAATGATTTTTCTTTTTTATTGTGTTTTGAAGTATTAACATTTTCTGTCACAGTTGGAAATTGTACAACAGATGAACTGGCTCATCTAAAGAGAATTTATAATATTATGAAACTGTATATAATGTTTCTTCAGATATGTAAAGATGTTTTAAAGGTATTCTCATTCAACTATGATGAGGATATTGATGAACTTTTATCTTATATATTGGTGTTTTTAAAACTGAGAATTTCCCCTTAGTGTTTTTCTATCTATGACAGTTTTTCATATTATTAGTTTTAGCTTCAATAAAATTTCGTATTTTCTAGGGAAAGCCTAAAATGTGTATTTTCAGATGTCTTCTCCAGTGTTGTATCTTCGTTGCTGTGTTGCCTGTGCTTGCCTGACTAGATTCCTTTCACTGGCAGACATACATATAAGCCTGTAATTTACTTCCAAAGTTTAGCAGGACTCAAGTATTTTATTTAGTGTTAAAGCTTTCATTGAATTGGGAACAATTTGACATATATGGGACAAGTTTTAACATTTGCGTAGTTAAAAAATATTTAAATGAAATTTTAGCCACAGTTATGTGTTATAATTTATCTTCAGTTTAGTGATCAGGAGACTGAGTTGAAGGGAGGCTACATGATCAGTTTTCTAAGAATCGCACAGCTGTTAAAGTTTAGAATAATGGTTTAAACTTCAATTTTTTGATATATGCATCTAGAATTGTATGTCCATTATAGTAACACCTCCATAAATAAATACCATTGTCATTTTTGAGTAAAATTACTCTACAGTGATTTCCCCCACTGTCTATTACCCCAGACAATGAAACACTACTGTCATTCTCTAGCCTCCATGGTGCTGCACAGAATAGAATGATTAAGTAGCAAGTGCTTAACAAGTACCATATGGAAAAATCATAGACATCTTGCTAAATATTCAAGAAATTGTTGAATACTGATTATGGATGCAAACATATGCAAACTACAATTTGAAATTTCCTATTTTAATGAGCTGCAAAATTTAGTAATTTGTTATATACAGAGCCTAGTAGTCTCCCAAGAATCATGAAGTGGGTTATTAGGCATATTTAATGTGAATGGAAAATTATCCTGTAAAATTTATATAATATGTTCAGAATTTTGAAATTAAAAACAAAAGTTAAAATCTGTTGTTTAAAAAACGTAATTTGTGTTCTAGTTTAACAGAATTACTTTTCTATTTTTGGTAATGACCTGAGACCTCTTATTAGAATGTCATGAAGTAATTCTGTTAAAATACTGAACTAATTATATTTTAAACCAACAACTTCTTACAGATGTTTTCTAGCTCAGCTATGATATGCTTTTCAGTAGTTTGAGGAAAAGATTGGGGATAAATCACATCAACATATGTACTCTCTTCCTTGCCTTACCTTATCTGTTTCGTTGTACTATTTGGTCTCCCACACTGTATGACCTGCATTTTTAAAATTAGTAGCCTTTCATCTGCCTTTTTATTTTGTACCACATGTCTCTAAAACAATAATCTACAGTTATTTTCTAAAATACTTTTCACTACTGAGCTTTTATACAATCCTTAAAAAAATCTTAAATGGTACTCTAAATTTCAAAATCCAATTTTTTCCCCAATTGTGGATGCTTGTCACTGTTCATCAACATGTACTCCTTGAAAGTTTTACTTCTCTTGCTTCTCTGTTCACCATTCTTTCTGTGTGATCTCTGAATACCCTTCTTTATTCTATGTTTCTAATGCACATTTTCTCTTCTGATTTCCCAGGAACATTTCCCCTATTTTTATCACTCATCTTTACCAGTTATCATTTTGCATTCATCTACTTATATATTGATGTGTATATTCACCAACATGTGTGTGCTCATAAATATAAATAAATATTTTGTCAATGTATATTTTCAATTGCTTCCCTAGCTTAATATATAACTGTATTCTAGCAAATCTCCTGATACATGTGAAAGTCACATTTCTCTCCCTATTCAAATTCATGTCTTTGAGTACCTAAATAGGTTTGTTATAGGACTCCCACAAGTAACAAATTAAAAATATCATTTGAGTGCTATGCTACGTAATGTTACAAACTATTTACATATGTTATCTCATTTAAATTACACTGCAATCGGCTGGAGAGATGGCTCAGCCATTAAAGGTTAGGCTCATAACCAAAAATATAACTTACACTACAAATTTGAGAATTATAGGAGTAGTATCTGATGAGGTGTTATTTGAAGTTGGCCTTGAAAGATTAGCATTTCAATGATATTATGTTTTCTAATAGAGACGTACTATTAAATTAGAATCGAGGCAAGAAGGGTTTGTAGTGTGTAAAAATAATGGCCCCTATAGTCTACCAGTTATTTTTAAAAAGAAGACAGAAGATAATACAGGCATACCCTTGAACTTTATTTCTATGTAGTAAGATAGGAAAATTCAAAGTAAACTGACCATTAATAATCTTTTAAGGGTAGAGAAGGTAACATGATTAATATCCAGTGAGCATATATTAAGATAGCCCATTTTCCAAGACTACAACTAGTCAGATAGTTAAGTTAAGGTGGCTCCCTTAACTAAAAATTATGCTTCCGTGCTCCCCTATCCAACCTTCCTTTATCCCAATCATCCTTTTTCCCCAAGTTCCTCCTATCCTTCCCTTCTCCCTTCTCTCTCCCCATCTCCCCTTACCCCTATCCCACCCCACCCCCAAGATCAGATGGGCACAGGAGATCGCTTACTATGTATAACCCCTGCAGCTTGTTACCTTTTATCAGTGAGGAATTCTTATCTTTATTCTTCTGCATCTGGGTGATGACTGCAGAGTGAGCCTTTCCTCTTCCCAGCATTCTCCTGTTCTGGGTGCCCTACCTATACTTCTTGCCTGGCTACTGGCCAATCAGCATTTTGTTAAACTAATACAAGTGACTAATCTTTTCAGGGCATATGACCATTGTCTTACAGCATCCCCCCCCCCCTTTTCAAAACAAGAACTCTGAATCTCCATATACATCTATGGAAATTAAAATCAAAGTGTAAATGAGAGAAAGTTTTATCTTGGAACCTTTGGTTCGTTTTTCTCATTTTGATGGTTTGTCCATTGTCTTATCCATCCTTCTGACTTCAGAAAGATATGTTTGTCTAAGCTCTTTGCATCCCATTCCTTTGTCCCTTTGAAACATAGTAAGTTCAAGTTCTGTATTGCCTTTAACTATGTTCATTTTGCTGTTAATTCCTTCTCCCACCATGACCTACCATTTTCTTGTAGTTTTTCCTGATCATTATGTAACAACTAATATACATCAAAAATCTAATAGTTAATTTCAGATCTACCTTTACTATATATATCTTGTATTACTATAGTTAGTAGTTCATGCTGGAATCTACTATGTTAACTGTTTACATCTTTCTAGGCATAGTATCTCTCTGTCATTACGCTGCTGCCAGTTTTTGGTGTTGTTGTTGTTTTAATTTCAGGGAATTCTCCTCTTTATTTTTGACTTTGTTCTGACTTAAAAAAAAAAATCTTCTACCCTTTATGTTAACCCTTTAAATCCTCTTTCACAAAGTGACTGTTGTGACATGCCATTTTGTCACATCACTGCTTAAATTCCTTCAAAGGCTTTTTTATGACCTCTAGGTTTAAAATCTAGTCTTTGTGTCCCTCCTTCCCAAATGAATAAGCAAAGCACTTTGTACTCTGCTTACTGCTTTCTCTTTAACCGTATATTTCACTAGGCTTCTGCGTATACTTTCTGATGTAGTCACACTACACTGTGCTTTATGAACATTTTGTGCATTTTCTTCCCTCTACTTGTACCTTTGTACATAAATCACATCTTTTTCCTAGAAATCTTTCTCCATTTCTTGACTTAATTAACTTGCACTGTATATTTGTATAGTTTTTGGTAAGTACTTAGTCTTAAACCATCTTTTTCCCTAACTCCTGCTGTGGCTAAAATAAAGAAAGACCTTATTAATGTCAACAGAGCACTTAATAAAGTCAAATGTGTGACAATGTCAATAAAATTTTAAAAGCACAATTTGTCACAGCTAATGGCAGTATGGATAATCTGTCTGAGAATGCCCTAGAGTTGGCAATTACTGTACTCCATAACTCTATGAATTGTGATCAAACAGGCAGACAAATGTTTGCAGTTTGTGAAACCTGTTAGATAAAATAAATAAAAGTTTCTTTTATTTTCGCAGTTATTTTGTGAAGATGCTCATATGTATTTCATTTTATTTATTTATTTTATCTGCATTCACCCAAAAGCAAGTATACATATATAGTATATGTGAAATTTATTAAATGCATATGCATAAGATGTAGATAATATAAAATTTTCATATGTCACAAACTATTAAAAACAGGCACTACTTATATTTACTGGCTTAGCGTATGAGTTATGGCCCTAACCTGAACATTTCTATTCAATGAACAAAATTTACTGACTTTTTGGTTTTGTTAACACTTTGTTTCTCATTGACTGTCTATTAAAAAGAGTGAATAAACACGGGGAATTAATTAAAAGTAAAAGCAATTTTAAAAATTTTTTAAAAAATGAAGAATCTAGATATCTGAATTTGTGATATTTAATTCAAGTAAATTTATGTTCTTTCTGGCTTGAGATAAAAATCAATTGTATTTAACAATGCTAGGCTGGCACATTGTAATGTGTCGAAAGACTACAGTACCACAGTATGAGATTCTAGTCCACTCTTTTTGGCTTATTAACCATGTGACCTCAAGGAGATCAACTCATTTTTATGAGCTTGTTCTTTTTACCCACAGTTGGAAAAATTGGGCCTCAGTATTGTAGCTTGTTTACTTCCTTTCTCTGAAGATGGATTATTTTAAAAGCAGAAATATTTTGTTTTGTAACACAACTTATTGTTCTGTTACATTTTCAAGACTTATGTTCTTAGAAGATGAACATCAAAGTTTTTAAACTTTCATTGTTTGGGAATGATGTTTGTAATTATTTCAAGATCAGCTCTAAAGGGCCAGAACCTATGTTCATTAATATTTCCCATACAGTGTTGTTCAATTAAATTTCCTGCAGTATTCTTTATCCATATTTTCCAACGTGGGACTTAAAAATTATATGTATTTTTCAAGCCATTGGACTATAGCTAGTGAAGTCGAGTTCTTGATTTACTTCCTATTAATCTATTATTAAAAGAACCTGTTTTGAATAGTAGAGTTCTGTAGTGTAGTATTTGAACCTATACAAATATACTTGTCTGTGAATGTACATTGACACTGAAACTAGAGCATCTTGGCAGCCAGCAAAAGGGAAGGAGAAACAATTAATTTGGATGATGGGATGCTCTCTATTTGTTACTTTGTAGGATGTATATGGAATGGGATATACTTCAAAGCAAGCATCATTTTCTACTTTCGCTATTTTTATTTGCTTTCCATTTATATATTTGATAACTCCTTTTTGTTCTAGACATGTTGTTAAATTCATTTAATGCTTTTATAATTAATGTATAGCTATAATGAAGTTGTTCCTGCTTAACTCAACATGATGCAACAGATAAATTTTATCGTCTTATACTGCTTTAAAATCTTTTCTTGCATGAATCTATTTGTGGAGTTTCTGAAGCGTTCTGGAATTGTTTTCTTTGTAGTAAAATATTATAATGTAGAAATATAATTGTGTTTTGCCTTTTACTGTGTCTAAGTTATTGATTTACTGTTGGCTTCAATTTTACCATGTGTGCAATAAATATATTAGAACATTCATCTCAGGTTTTCTATGAGAGTGACTTTAGATAGCAAATTATGTAAAGGACCTTATACATTGTCCAGTAATTCATAAAAATTAAATAGGAGAGATGATAAGGGTTTAGTCTCTTGCATTCAAAATTTGTATTTTGTATAGTGGATCCTCACAATGGCATTTCATAATAATGTGCTGTGCTTCTTGAAATAATTATTTAAATTTTAATTTAAGATATTTTTGATAATTTTACATTTTAATTCCTAAGTTATACTCAGAAAGACAAAATGGTAGCATAGATGCAACAAATTACTTTTTTCTTACATTACCAGTGAATATGTCTTTAAAAGTATTTCCCTAGTGATGTGGGAGTGTCATATATCAATCTGTTGATTTCATTGGTTAAGCAATAAAGAAACTGCTTGGCCCTCATAGGTTAAAACATAGGTGGGAGGAGTAAACAGAACAGAATGCTGGGAGAAAGAAGCTGAGTCAGGGAGTTGCCATGATTCTCCCAATCCAGGTAGACACAGGTTAAGATCATTCCTGGTAAGCCAGCTCGTGGGCTACACAGATTCTAAGAAATG
This sequence comes from Microtus pennsylvanicus, assembly GCF_037038515.1. Lineage (NCBI taxonomy): Eukaryota > Metazoa > Chordata > Mammalia > Rodentia > Cricetidae > Microtus > Microtus pennsylvanicus. The sequence goes on from NC_134601.1 coordinate 22,724,292, forward strand.
GGCTAGTCCAGGTGTGAGAGTTAGCCGAGAAAAGGCTAGATATAATGGGCCAAGCGGTGTTTAAAAGAATACAGTTTCCATGTAATTATTTTAGGTAAAGCTAGCTGTGTGGGTGGCTGGGTGGCAGGACACAGCCCCGCTGCTGCTATTTCAACACCCTAGCAGTTTTAGTTTGCAGTTGTTATGTTACTGATGAGATATCTTATAGAATTTGATGAGCAATAAATGGCACTTTTGTTATCTTTCCTTGTTTGACTACTGACTTTAAATCATCTCCTAATTATTTTATATGGTAGACTCTGTGTTCAACTTCTTTTTAAAATATTCAGCCATGTTTTTATATGTTATATACAAAGTTCTTAATAGCAATGATAGTATATGATCAATACTATCATATTGATATTGATGTAGTCAGTAAATATAACTTTTACTATTTTTATGGCCTTAACAAACTACTTATATTTCTAGAAAGATATTGTTACAAGACTGATCATCCTGTTTAGAAGTCTTTACTTCTAAAGTATTATTAATATATGTCATTAAGCTAGAATTACTTCTGGTTAAAGGAATCCTAGCAGATGACAACTTTTCTGCCTATTAATTTTCAATTGGGTATGTACTTTGGATTGTTCAGGCATCTCTAATTGTTACTTAAGTACACTAATTCAAGAAAATACATTAATATTACACTCCATATTTGCATATTTCTTTTCTATACCTAAATGTATAAGTGAAGTTTTCTTTTTCTTTGTAGGTGGCCTGCATGCAGTTTATAAATGCACTTGTCACTTCTCCATATGATCTTGATTTTCGAATTCATTTGAGAAATGAGTTCCTCCGTTCTGGACTAAAAGCAATGCTCCCAGTAAGTTGAAAATACCTATTTATTATATTGCTAAACTTTCAACTTATTATACCCTTCAAGCAAATGTACAATTTTTGAAAGACAGCACAAATTTCTCCTTTTTTTATTGAGTCAATTAAAAAAGACATTTTGGAATCTTTATATATAATGATAGTATTACTCTTGTTGTATAAATGATCATTCATAATTCAGTAAATGATGTGATATATCTGTGTAAGTTAGATATATTTATATATATTTGCAAATTGACTTAATTTAAATATTTTCTGCTTTCCTTTTTGATACTTTAGATTGATTTCATTTATAGTCAGTATAAGTATGCATATTGAGTCTTAATTAATTCATTTGGGATATTTTGCTTAAAAATGGTATCCTCATTACACTGCTTTGGAACTTTTATAAAGAGAAACAATTTCGTTTTTTGAATTGAGTGTGAATGTTTGTTCTAATTAGAGTAATGTCAAACTATATTTGGAATAATTTCATAGTCTGTGTCATCTGTGATAACTGAGAATCCTCTAAATATTCTAGAACACAGTATTTACCTTATATTTTGTTTATTATGCATAATTTCTGAAAATGTATTTCTTTTTAAATAATATTTTTATTCATGCTTTGAGAGTTTCATTCAGTACATTTTAAAGTATTCTTTCTCTTTCCTCAACTCCTCCAATATTTTTCTACATCTCTCTACATAATCAACTTCATGTTCTTTCTCTCTCTTTAAAACAACATCAAAACTTCCAGAAACATGGTTTGTTTTGGCTGACCATTCCTGAGCATGGGACCTGCCATGGTCTAGGGTGGCTATATCCTATATTATTTCATTGGTAAAAAACTGATTTTCCTTCTCCCAGCAGCTCTCTAGTGTTAACAGCCTCTTGGATGGGGAATGATATTCTCCTTTAACTATCACATCTCTGTTAGGTTCTGCTTCAGATCCCAGTGATTCCCCAGCATGTGAAAAATGGAAAGCATCGTATTTCTCTTACTAAAGTTTTGGGCTAAATCGTATAAGGATTCTCAGATAGATCTCTTAGAAGGTGAAATTATATATGCCTAAACATTGACTCTACCTATGAGCTGAGAGTGTATATATTCCCTCAAAGAAAGAAGATTGTCAAAATCATATTGACGGTGGGTTAGTAATGTGTATTTTGAGAACAGGCTTCTCTGGCATTTTTGCTGAAAAATAGAATATAAACTGATGGGCCTTTTGGACACGGGATAATTTCTTTGCTTCCATACATTTCTTTATTTTTATTTTTGTTTTCATTTAGCTATCACGCTTTAGTAAGGATAAAATGGTCATCCATTAGTATGTACTAGGTGTACCTTTTATATCAATTGGTGCTAATTAACGCCCAAATCACCTGAATATTTTCATGTAAAGCGTTAGAATATATAGTAATAATCAACATCTTTGTGTAGCCATTGAATCTTGAATATATAAAAATTAAGCGTAAGCCTTCCAAATGCCTCTTTTTTATTTATCCTTATTTTTTGCATAATTCAAATAGCAGGATCTCTATTTCTCTAAAATAGAGTTTAATAAATGAAGTGAATTAAGCATGGTTAAGGATATTGTTTAGGTTATGCCAATCAGTGATTGGTATGTACACCAAATATTATACCTCTCTAATATAATGAAATGGTAGGGGAAATGGAAAGTAGTTTATTTTGGTACATCTCAAAATAAACACAATATTTTTGAACAGTGACAGTTTTAGAAGTAATTAGGAGAATCTTCATGACAAATCAGTTTTAACATATTATGTCTTCATGACAAATCAATTTTAACATATTATATGAACACTTATTTTCATATTACCACTGTGGTTAGAGTTTTGGTGTTAAATGGGATGTATATTATTTGCTTTCAATAAATTTTCTTTAGTATTTTTATACAAATGAATTAATTTATTGACTTTTAAGATATATTTGCTCTTGAAATAATTTATATTGATTTATTTTTAAATTTCTGCACCTGGCTTTTGTTTAGGTACATCAGTAAATTTGCCATATGAGGGAACAACATAGTAAAAATAATGTTTTCATGAACCAGACATATTTTATGTATTTTAGAAGTCCATAGTAAGATTGAGATTCCTTTGACTATATGCTTAAATGTGATATAATTGTGTTATGTCTGTCATATTTGTTTTTACTGTGTAAAGTTTGTTTAAATCATCAAATGTTTATTTTATGAAGAATTTATGGATATATCTTTTGGAGTTTGATATTTGAGAGAAAAACCTATCAATATAATGTATGTGTCTACATATAAACATATTAACAGGGTCAGAAATTATGAATAAAGCACACTTAGGATGTTTTATATTTACATTGACATATTTTGTTGAGTAAATTACAACTTAACCAATTACTATTTTCCTTGAAAATATTCAGTTGAGCAGACTCTTCTACTTTTTAAAGAAAATCTGGTAGTAAGTAAATGGTAGTGTTGAATTCATTTCGTTTCTAATTAGGAGAATAAGAAGAATTTCTTGCTCTGAAATGCATTTTTTGATGTTCTGGACTTGTTCTTTTGTAACTGCCTTCTATGCTCATATAGCGACGTGACCAATAAGCATTACATAATTCTATATTCCAATGAATATCTCACCCCCTTGTCAGTGGATAGTTAGATCCAAAGCGAGTTCTTAGTTTAGAATAAAGTAAGTGGAAATAATTTTTTTGTTATACATTTTATATGAGATTATATAGAAACATTTAAAATATATTTTAAACATGTTAGAGAATTTTATTTTTAATAAATATATTTATTAAATTTTATATTTATTTTTAAATGTGTTATGATTTTGGCAAATTCTTAAGTATGGAGATTTGAAGAACGAACATCAAAAAGTGCTTTGTTTCGTTTTGCTTGAGTAATCACCATTATGTCCTATTTATCGTTGTTCTACATGAATAAAAATGAAAACAAAAATAAAGAAATGCATCCTGTTTTCTTTCTTTACCTAATTTGAAGTACACCTTGCTTGCATTTCCTTTTAGAGTTCAAGCTCAGCTCAGAACATCCTACATCATAATCCCAGTTTGTGTATCACCCTTGAGCATCCACAGTTGTGATTACCGATTTGAGTTTTCAAAGATGCAACTTAATGGACAAATATTAAAAGATATTCCAGGTGATATATATTAAGCCCAACAATCTCTAGTGTGGCATGCTTCCAAACTTTTATATTATAATTGTTATTATTATTATTTGCAAATTTGTTAGAGCTTTGTAATGCATGTGTTTATGATGTATTACAAAAACAAATTTTTGATGCCCAAGTTGGTATTTTGTGATTAGGCTAAGAAAAAAAATGAAGGATTGGCATGGTGGCTAGCTTTTACTTGATTTTAAAAAATCTTAATACCTTTTTCGCTTTAAAATCACAAAATATCATTCATAATAAACTCGTTTATACAATTTTCCAGGCCATACTTGGGACTGTTGTGCTTGAATATATCCTTGACTTTGCTTTACATTAACACAGTTCATCTATATTTGCTTCATTTTCTTGGTGCCAGAGGCACATGTGAATGTTCTAACTGCATGATTTCTTTTGTGATTTCTGATGAGTTTGTTTATGCCAAATGGCACCATTGAATTTAGGTTGTTAGCAATTGTGGTTTTTTTGGTTATAGTCTTTGCTATTGTTACAGAAGTGATTATTAATATGTTAATGTGAATAGTCAAATCTTATAGGGCCTGGAAAGACAATGTAAATATTGGTTTGATGTTCTTTCATATTAAAACAAAATTTTAGCTACATTTACTTTCTTTTAGGAAATCAAAGCCCTGGGTCAGTATTTGAAAATGCATCTGTGTTCAAATGAATAATTCTGTTCCATCCCTAATTAGCAAGTGTGCTATTTTTAAATTGTCATTCAGTTTCTGAATTTTATTTCTTATATTAGGGTCTTAAAGAAAAAGAGAATGATGAGCTTGATATTCAGTTGAGAGTGTTTGAAGAGAACAAAGAAGATGACCTAAATGAATTATCCCACCGTCTCAATGACATTCGAGCTGAAATGGAATATCCTTTGCCAACAAAAAACTACTTTTATACCTCTGTTTAAAAGCAGGAATTGAGAATAATATTTTTATATTCTTAATAGAGTTCTTGTCTGTGAACAAAGTTTTAACTGTTTATTTGTATTAGTACTCTACCATGATGCTATTTTTGATATACATTCGTGCTGAGGAATTGCTGCTTTGCCTTGATGATGTACTCAGACTATTGAAATCTGCACAGTGACTCACTGGCTTAGGGATACACTGTGCTCAGTGATTTTGAGTAAGCAATAGCCTAAGGGTCTAAGGTAGTATATCTTATCAGTAAAAATAAAGAAAAGTTCTTGAGTTCTTATGTGACACTAGCTAAGAGACATTATGTATTCATTAAACGCTACTCCACTTAATGATATAGTTCTCTGGAAATGAATGTCTTATTTCTTATCAGATATTTATGTTTCTTAATGATAGCAAAACTGTTGGATAAGATAGTATCTGCCTCTAACTGTAAAAGTACTATAAAAGTACTGACATAAAATACAATGCATATAATCTTCCTGTGCCAAGTATCTGATGTTAAATTGTGTGAAATAAAAGATATGATTGTCATAGTTCTGCCACTTGTTTCCCACCCATTAAAATCCATACTTTTGGGTTCTATGAAGTAGGAAAACACTTAAGAAATCAAAGTAACCTCTGAGTTTTACTTTTCTACCTGTTATATTTTCTTACCTTATTTCTTCTGGTATTATAAACTAACTAGAATGATATTTCCCTTCTTGAAACTCTCTTAGTACTTCATTTGCCTTATTTTTTTTTCCTGTATGCCTCTCATCTCCTTACACAAAAAGTATTGGATAAATTTAGATACAATGAATAGAAAGGTTATTATCATAGGAAATAATTTCTACTTCAAAATTTGTAAAAACTGTCTGCAGCAACATCACTAATATAAAATATTTTTATTCTTATCAATAAAGATACTTTGTTTATTTGATATCATTTGATTCATTCTCTAGACATTTAAGGTCTTTATGATACTTTAACCCAACACTCTCATGTAGGGTTTAAAATATTGCATTGTCTATTTAATTCTACTGCCCATTTAATGTTGTTTCAAGATGTTGGATTGCATCTTGTCTTTTACTTTAATTTTATGTGGACTTTCAAGATTCTCAGTACATTTAATGTTAGTCCACTTTTGAAGTGTTTTTCTAGATTGCTAAGAGCATCTACTCCACTAGTTTTTATATCCTAAGAAAAAAGTATCATTATGTCTATGGAATTTTCAAAAGATCAAATATTAACAAAATAATTTTAGGCTCATTTTATTTAGATATTTAAAATAAAACTAGTTTTGTGATCTTTTGACAGCTGAATACTTGCCTGACATCTTTTATCTGACAATAAAAATAGAATAGTAGGGGCTGTATCGGATCTACAGATAAATTAAGATAAAACATATTTCACCAATGGCATTGTTATTTGAATTGTCCTAGTTATTATATGAAGTTGACAATATAATGGATGACTGATTATTAAAGGTGTTGGCCCCCAACCTGCCTTGAAGTTTCCTTCAGACTTGTTTATCTAATTACAGGATTATTATTTTTTGATATATATATTTAAATGCTATATCATGAAGTTGAATCCTTAGTAACAATAATGGGAAGCAAGTAGTGAATGTTTAATTTTTAAAATGAACCTGTTTTAGACATAAATGCACTATTCATCAAGAAACTTTGATGTTTTCCTTTATTCACTTTCTACTGATATGAATGAAGTCTACCATCTTCTCTATAATATGCTGAAAGACACTGCCGCTGAAAGTTACTTATTATCCATTCTGCAGCACTTTCTGCTTATCAGAAATGACTATTATATAAGGTAAGGTTCATATCTGAGTTGACTGCATGTATAATTTGAATTGAAAATTAAAAGGAAGGCAACAAGGTAGTGTGGCTGAGGAAATATATGTATTATATGTACATAAAATATAAGGGTTTTACATCTTTAGGCAACATTTTTTCATTGTACTAGGGCCAGAAAAGATAGCTGCCTGTAAGTATAGTACACACAAGCAACCAGAATATAAGTAGAAATTAACCTGTTATATATTATTGAGTCTGTAATAAATTTTTCTGTTTGATACTGATAACCCAGTGAAGACATTGAAAGTGCTAGGATTTTTTAAATCTTCCTATTTTCACAAGTAACATTTTATTGTTTTATAGTGTTTAGTAAATGTACAATCTTTTAAGATGGGAGGATATTATTGTACGTATTTTAGTTTTGTCTAATGAAACTATTTTTAAAATAAGTGAATATAATGATAACCTATAGAGTTAAGTTTTAGAAAAATGACAAGGTGTATCTGAACCTGGAAACCTATATAACAAGGTTTCTCTGTGACTAAAATTATCAGTAGGTTTATGACCATGGTCTAATATTAATGACAGTTCAAGTTCCTCTTAGTTTCCTTAAACTTTTATATGTATGCAATTATGGCATACTAGGTTCTTTAAATTCTCAAAACTTACTTGAATATTAGAAATATAAAGGATCCAAAAACGTTAGTTGTAATAGCAACAAAAATTGACAGTTCTAAATGAGCAGATAGAGCTATTTTTCTTTTTAGGCTACTCCAGTAATTAATTAGATCGCCATCTTGGTGCTGAGGAGACAGAAACATGTTGAAACTACTAATGTATGCTTTTTAGAAACCACTATAAATAATAATATATATTATGGAGTACAGTGGTCATGATTATTCAGTTACCTAGAATCATGAGTTGGCAGAAGTATCTATTTTTCAATAAATCTTAACAAATGATAAATAATTCCCTTGTGTGCTCGTGTGGTATATGATTAGGTTTTCTCTCTGTGTATTTGTACAGTGTTTGCATAATTCTATTCCTGTGACAACAGACAGAGGCCAGAGGTCAAATTGGTTCTCATGCTCTGTCTCTCTCGGCTAACGATGTCTCTCTCATTGAAGCTAGAGGACTGCTGTTAAGTTCCTGTGGTCCTTCAACACACCCGGCAATTCTGGGGTTACAGATGTGCACCACCATGCCTGCTTTTTTACTTAGGTTCTGTGCTTTTGAACTCAGGTCCTCATTCTTTCACAGCAGTGGTTTTGTCCACTGAGCTGTTTCCACAGTCCATGCCTTCCTTTTATCTTAAGTGTAGTTCTTTGAGGTAGAGGTATGTGACAGTTGCTTTCATTCCACATATTAACTTGTGAGCATGCCCTCACATACAAAAGTTGTGTTTTTTCTTGGTTATTTAATTGTGGTTTAGCACATTGAAGTTGAGGATTAATAATAATCATCCCCAGATCTAATGATGAGTTATAAAATTCCTAGCCATGCAATATATATTTCTTTTCATTCTTAATTCTTGGAACACTCACATGATTAAACACAGAGAAGAGTAACTAGAATCTGTTTTTCTTTTGTTTGGGGGTTTTAAAAAGTTGACTAGCTAAATTTAGTAGTGTTTATATCATAATTTTTCTGAAGTAATACTTTTCTGTACTGCTGTTGAATTTATTAACCCATGACAATTTGTCTTCCACAAATTTTAATACAAAATATCCCTTATTTTTATTTTTCCCGTCAGTGGTCATTTTTAAGACCAGAATTACCCTGGGAGATTACAGAAAAATGATGTGTTTTAAAACCTTTGACACATCACACAAATTGCATCTGTACCCACGCATATTAAGTGTATATGGTTTTATAAAATAGATGTTTTTAGAAAAATGTTGCATGCATAGGGTCTTTGCATTTATCCGTAACAGAAATGACTCAGACCAGTTTTGTACACTAGTGTGACTCTCCTGACTAAATGCTCTGCACTGAATTCAAGACATTGCTTTCCACTTAATGCCAAGAAACTCATCTTTTATTGAAAATGAGATCTTGTGGCTGTCTCGAGCCATTTCTGTGCTCATAGATAGAGGAATAAGGGGGTTATCCATTTTCATTAACTTTAGAAACAATACCTTAAATAGAGTTGATCAGTATTTTGGAACACAAGCATGAATCTCTGCAAACTAGAATATTAAGTCAGTACATATTTTCAGTCGATTACATCACACTCCATTTGGTCCACTAGTATTCAGATCATCTTTAATCCTTGACTATATTTTCTCTAAAGGAGTGTAAATATTAGTGGAACCATTTTCTTAGTGGTGCAAGAAAAAACTGAGTTATTTTAGCATCCTCAATCCCTTTGTAAGAGCATTAATTCATGCAAGTAGAAAGGTATTCTCAAATATTTTCTCTCCTTTTCTTCAGGCCACAGTATTATAAAATAATTGAAGAGTGTGTTTCACAAATAGTGCTGCACTGCAGTGGCATGGACCCGGACTTCAAGTACAGGCAAAGATTAGACATTGATTTGACTCACCTGATAGGTATGGATTATACTCTTAACTGCCATTCATGGTTCACACCTTCTGTATACTGAGCACTTTTAAAGGGTAGGTCTCTCAGTGAACTTCTATTAAAATCTGGTAAAGCATTGCTTCTCTGGCTACTCAACTGTTATAATTATTAGTTTTGAATTATTATAATAATTCTAAGTTTGGGTATATCTTTTTGATAAATTTCAGCACTACCATGTTTGTTGACAATCAGTTGTCATGACACCCCAAATCCATGGTTTTTTATATAGGGATATGTCTTGCTTTTTAGAAGCATGACTCTAGTATACTTTAATTCAGTTCATCGCCACAGAAAGATTGTGAGAATTGTGTGTGTAGTAGAGCCTCAGTATTACAGACATGTTGCTACTGGCTCCCAGATTTTAAAAAAGAAATGTCATGATAAGGAAATTACCTTATATACTTAAAGAATGCCAGATAGAATTACTTTTGTTAACAGTCTGTTCAGTGACAATCAGCTTCCATTTTGCAATATGCTATTTTTATCATTCTGTAGTAGGGATGTCTATTTATAAGCTAATCAAAACTACCATTGCCTAGGTTGAAGCATGAAGTTGCTTATTTTTAATAAAAAAAGGTGTTGAATACCATCTATATAATATTTTCACTCCATTACAGAGGATAGATTCACAAAGAAGTCAGAGATTGAGCATCATTTCTCATATATTATTTTCCATTTCTAAAGGTAACCCATACTGTAGGCAATTGGAAATTTATGTAAATGACAAACATCAATTGCATCAAGACCACTCCCTTTTTAATGAGTAAATTTTAAAATAGCTTTTATCTGTGCATATGTACCTCTGTCAATGTCTCTGAGCTGAATTTTCATAGAGGATTTTGAAGGTTTGACCATGTTTATGTTCAAATTGGGACTGTGTTACTACATGCCATATTATGATCTATCATTCGTGCAGGACAATTCTGTATTCTGTCAGTAATGTTTTCTGGGCCATTCCTAACATGAGGCCTGCTTTTTGGGGTTTCTGTCCTGCCCATACATGCAGGCAAAATACCCATATATCTAAAATAATTTTAAAAAATCTATAAAATCTATTTTTATACATTTAAGTGGAAAAATTACTTAAATTTTTATATGCAAGCTAATCAGTATATATAACTAGTAAATATATTTATTTAAAGTAAGTATATTTATTCTTAAAAATGTAAATGAATAAATATATACATGTATTAATACTTGTGTACTTAAAACCATCATTGTATTCAAAATCATAAACTGTGTTACTCCTGAAAGTTTCTGCTGTATTCTCCTTCTTCCACCTTACTCTACTTATATACTGGGTGGTCGCTAAAAATAGACACACCCTCTAATCTGTCTTATACTGACTTTTATTTAGCTTAATTATTCTCTCCAGTTTCCTTTTCTAAAATCTTAATGTAAGTAGTGTCATGTAGCACATATTCTCTCTGTCTGTCTCCTTTCATTAATCATAATAATTTTGAGATTATCCATGTTATAATTCATATTCCTTTCTATTGTGAAGTAATATTCATATAGGAATATAACACAATTTGTATTTCTTGGTGTCCAGTTGAGTTCTTTCCAGTATTTACCTATTGTAATAAAGCTGTTTTACATAATTTATAAAATTGTGCAATTCAGACATGTTTCATTTTCCTACGGAGAAATATTTGGGTAACACACAAAGATACAATATGGGACTAAAGAGGATTTTCTATTATATTTATTAACTAGACTTTAATGATTTTGAATTTTCTTCCCTTTGTACAACATACATTTTGTTCAGATAAGAATTCAGGTAAAAGAGTTTACTGGCAAATCTGAATTGGTGAATGTTACTGCTACTTGCTCCCCCAGCATTTTGAGTTTTCATGGTCTGAACATGGGTTCTTTCCCTCCACTCTCTATATAATAGTGTATAATTTTAGAAAGAATTCTATAGTGGGAAAATTGGAATTATAATTAACAATTATCATTGCAAGGAAAATTTTATCAAAGATATTTATGGATGCTGAGGTTTTTGCTTTAATACTTAAGAAAGAAAATATGGTATTAATATGTGCATTGTAGTATAGACTGGTTCCCTTTTAATGACAATTCATGTTAGAATTTCAGAATCATATACTCTCAGCCATAATTAACTGGATATTCCATCTCATTTGTTTCTAATCAACTTTGCTTCATCTGAATAGATGCTTGTGTAAACAAGGCAAAAGTTGAAGAAAGTGAACAAAAAGCAATGGAATTCTCAAAGAAGGTAAGACTGACAAAATAGTAATCTTGATTTTTAAATTGATAATTTAACCATAATAGATAATTATTTAACCGTAAGCACATTTGTTTCTTTATTTGACACTTCATATCTTTTTCTTTCAATTATGTACTACTAGAATCAAACGTTGTATTGTAATGATTTATTTCATAATAAGATATGATATTTACCATTTCCTTCTCATCCACCTAATTCATTAGGTAAAAAAAAATACTAACCTTATTCTACTTAATGATAAATGAAATAAAAATACCTAGCTGAAAGGAGACATAGTTAAAATCAAACAACCAAAACAAATTTCTTCATTGCATTTCTTTAGCGTTCACTTATATCACACAGTTCTATAGGAAACTGGGAGAATTTTAGCTTCCTTTTAAAGCTATGCCTTTTGAACTCGTGATGAAATTTGGTGGTTAGAATGTTCTTCTAGCATGGGCAAGGTCCTGATTTTGATCCACAACACAAAAAGCTTATTGGAACTGATAGAAGTCTAATGTTGGGATTCATTCTCTTTTCCTGTCACCTCATTTCTTTCTTTAGACTTCTTGGAATTTTGTAATTGCCATTTATTAAATAATGTTGTTACTTTGTTTAGGCTTCCTGGAACTTGATATTTTTTCTTTATTCTTTGCTTATAAATGGCTTCGAATAAGTACAATCTTTATGATACTGTAATTTCATTCATACATAAGATGGACTTTTTCTTATTTGATGAAAGCCTACATACAATTTTATCAATGTTTAATATAATTATCAAATTATCAAGTGTTCTTCCTTCTCCCTCTCTACCCTTCTTCTTTCTTTCCTCCCTCCTTTACCTTATGTGTTTTTTTGTAGTTTTGGAATTTAGTTCTATTATAATAAATTTTTACCAGCCCCTATAAGGTATTTTCAAGTAGACAGAAATGAATAAAAGCATGGCTAAGTAGTATTTCAGCGTTTGAAATAAAAAACTTGCCCTGACATTTTTTTTATCCAACCAGAATAACATTCTGTAATATCCAAAGGTCATGTTTAATATGGGATGAATATTTACTAACAGAGAATGTTCTGCTCCATCAGTTCCTACTCTTTAAAGATAGTTCTGGATAGTAACATATATCACTTTTATAAACAGAAATAACATTGTTGGGATAATCTTAGGACATATATAATGACTAAAGTTTACATTGACAATACAAAGTAAATGGCATCTTCTATAGTGGGACCTATACAGCATTTTCTATAAATGTATGTAGCCCAGTTTATGTTTGCTTAGAGTAAGGACTGAGGTAAACGCTAAAACATGATGCAGGAAATGTACATGTCCATTTGGAGAGTTGGTATCTTCAGTACCCCGTATTTTCACTTCTCACTCCCCCCCTCTCTTTTTTCCTCTCTTCCTTTTGCATCTGTGTAAGCAATTGTTTATTTATTTTGGTATGTGTCTCTGTGTTTGCATGCATGCATGAGTGTGTGTGTGCGTGTGTGTGTGTGTGTATACTGACATGTGTCTGCTCATGTGGAGAAGTCAGAGAATGACCTACAAGATTCAGTTTTCTCCTTCCATTATATAGGGTTCAAGGATCAAACTCAGGTTATTATGCTTTTGTGCAAGCACCTCTGCCCTCTGAACTGTATTTCCTTTCCTTGTTTTCCTCTCTTGAGGTGTTTATAGAGGGTTTTTGTTAACCAGCTGATAGACAATAGAATTTCAGTGTATATCATTGTAATGCCAGATATTGTGAAGCTCTGTGTTTTGAATTCTAAGCAATGAAGATTATAACAGAAATAATCCCCCAGTCTATTTTATGTTAATGTACATACTTCCGATCATTGTAAAAATGTAATCATTAGGAGGATTAAATATGATGAAGAGTTTGTAAATGATTTCCATATTTTATATTTTACTTTCTAATTAAGCTTAAAGAAATGGGACAAATAATCAATAAACTATATTAATTCTACAATTGAATTTTCTTTCACAATAAACTTTCCATACATGTTAACAGAGACTTCACAGTCCACTCATTTTTTTCCATTACTTTTTTTTTTTACAAAGAGAATTTCCCCTGTGTGACTGCTTAGTTTTCAGGAGAATAATCAAGAACTTTATCTCTCTGAGTGATCTGTAAATTCAGACAAGAAAAAAAAACATGCTTCATATTTACTAAATAATGTTGTTTAAATCTTTCTCAAATATGTATTAGTAACTGCATATTTATGATGATGGTCATTGTAGTTCGATGAAGAATTCACAGCTCGTCAGGAAGCTCAAGCGGAGCTTCAGAAAAGAGATGAAAAAATCAAAGAACTGGAAATAGAAATCCAGCAGCTTAGAACCCAGGTAATTAAACAAAATGGAGACTTTAGTCACAATGAATTTGGGGGTAGAAAGTTATCTCGTTAGTCAGAAGGAAAAATGTGATGGGAAACAGACATTTTGGTTGTTGTTAAAAGTTTCACATTTTAGTTGAAATAAGTATAGATATGATTTTTCCAGGACAGTAAATCATTTTAATGTTTGGAAATAAATAAGGCTTCATTTACTCAAACTGCCCTGAATATATTTTAACAGAATACATTACCCAAGCCAAACTGTTTATGACATGAAATTTTCATGATGATTTGCAAAACTGTGTGCATAGTATTTTCTTTCAAAAAGAATATAGAAATGCTCATGAATTTTAATTATCCAAAAAGACTTCTTGAAATCTTTAAATCTAGACTACCTTCAATTCAAAACCTATGCACTTTATTTTTCTTGACATTCCCTTGCACAAACAGTTCTTAATAATATGTCTAAACTTTAAAGTTAACTATATTCTTAGCACATTTTGTGGTTTAAATGAATAATATGAAATTGAAGAAGATGCCTTTAAATAGATAATGTGCAGTAGGTGTTCGACTGATATGTCTATCCCCAAAAGTATACTGAGAAATTACTTCCAGAGTCACTGGTAAGCTCGAAAGGTTTCCACCCATAGCCCAAATCTTTGTTTCTTCTTTCAGTATTGTCTTACTTCCCTTTCCATCTGTCTGAGAACTTGATTTCTCTGATTTTCTCATTCCCCAATTGTGAGATATCTCTGTGTTCTCTCTGCCCTTGGCATTTTTCTCTGCTTTGTTTTTCCTAGCATAAATGTCCCACTCAGTTTCATATGTTCATATATCACCTTTTAGTAGGTGTCAAAACTTTTGAGTCTGTCTTCCATTTCCAGCTGTCCCCGTAGGCATGTCTTTTGTATTGAAATCAAACTCAATATTTTTGATTTTTCTCTTTCTTTCAACCAGCTTAGTCTCCATTTTGACCTGTTTTAAAATGTATCACTTTCTTTAATACTGAAGTTTGATTTATTTCTTGCCCTGTTTCTGATAAAGATAGTTCTTCTTTTATTTAAATTATTCCAGTGATTTTTTTCCTCTGCATTAAAACCCCAGTCCCTTCACGTCTTGCTGAATTACTATAGTTGTCTCCTTATTTTCCTTCCTGCCTATAGTCTTTTCCTCCTCAAGTTCATCCTTTTATGTCAATTAATCCTCACAAAACATTGTCCTAATTATTATAACTGAAGGATTTATTGTGTACAGTGGCCGCCTGTTGTATCAGGGATTAAACAAAATCTCCTTCCCAAGAATATTAAAAGCCTTCTGGCCTAGGCTGCCTCATACTTACTCCCTTTGCAGCTTAGACTCTGACTGCTCTCCTAGCTAAAACAACCTTTATTGCTGTGAAATTTTCCTTCCATTCATCAGGTTTCTAATGTACTGACTCCATACTTTTCATTCTGCCAACTTTCCCACACATTACTTAGAGATTTTTTTAATGATTTTTCACAAAGAAAATATTCCATAGTTCACTAAATTTATAGTGTCTTTTTTAAATTTATTTATTTATTAAAGATTTCTGTCTCTTCCCCGCCACTGCCTCCCATTTCCCTCCCCCTCCCCCAATTAAGTCTCCCCCCAGCCCGAAAAGCAATCAGGGTTCCCTGTCCTGTGGGAAGTCCAAGGAACCCCCACCTCCATCCAGGTCTAGTAAGTTGAGCATTCAAACTGCCTAGGCTCCCACAAAGCCAGTGCGTGCAGTAGGATCAGAAACCCATTGCCATTGTAAATTTAATAAACATGAAATTCTCAGAGATTTGCAAGACATGTTAGCATATTAAGTACATTGAAGAAGCCTCTCTAACCTTGTGCCCTTCCTTGATTCATTTTACCACAGTAGCTTCTGTTGGTTTCATTTTTACTTTTGAGACAGGGTCTCATTTTGTATCCCTGCTGAGGGTGGTGCTCTTTGTGCAGTCCAGACTGGCATTGAACGCACAGAAAGCCATCTGCATCTGCCTCCCAAGTGCTGGGGTTAAAGGTATCTACCACCATTCCTGACTGACTACAGGATTGTTTTCTGCCTGTTACAAAAGCTATCTCTTGCTAGCATTCATCTACTCATAGATGCTGGTGAATTCCCCTGACCCCTTTCTTTCCTTCTTGTGCTATATATTGTTTTTCTTTTGAGGCTCACTCTGACTACCTGGCCCAGGCTAGTCTGAAACTTTCTATATAGTCCAGATTGTGCCAACATGCCCTGGTCAACTCTCTCAGCTACATTACTACATTATATCTCAGTTTGATTATTTAACTTCTAATTATTCAATGAGGGAAAAGTAGCTAATATGTTTTGATACTGAAAGGCTACAAACGTGGAGAATATATATTTACTTGAATTAAAATTCTATACATTTGTTCTCTTTTTCAGGTACATTCACATGGTGGGCAACACTCCCCCTAAACTATACCTCCAACCTTAATTAGTTTAAGGAATTTGTGGTTGTGGTATTCAAATAGATTATATATAATAGAGGAAAAATTCCACTGGTGTTTAAAATGTTCATTGAATAATTGTTTTTCTTATTTGCATTAATTTTAATTTTTATAATTAATTTCCATAAATTTAAAATTTTTTCTGTCTTTCAGTGAAAAGATGAAACATAGAAATTTACCTTTCAAATATTTAAAAACAAATTATTCAAAATTTTTTGGAATAAATAACAAATTTTCTGAAATTGATTTTTTTCTAATAATTTAATTAGTCTTACAAGAGTAAAAAAAAAATCAGGCTTTTACAGGTTTGTATATTTCCTCATGATTTCAGTAAAGGATTTCATTCCAGAAGAGGCAGCCATTTTAAGTATACGAAGATATTTTGATATATCTATATATGAGTATATACAAACATGAATACTTATACATATAAATAAAATTTGATCAAAAGTAGTGAATGCTATATAGAACATATTTCCACAATTATATCTAACTATAAACTAAACCTTTTAAAATATTTTATAAATAATAATGTTACTTAAATTTTTTTATCCAAAATGCATTTAATTGTTTTTTTTTCTGAAAGACACTTCAAAGTTTAACTGGGACAATGAAATATTCCAAGAAGAAATTTTGTATTAACCAAGATAAAAGTTCTTCCTGATTAAAAAAACCATTATGCCATGAAACTTCAATTAGTGAATTTTAATATTTTGATTACAAAAAGGTCTGTTAAGTGCTACTAATTTCTTTGAAATATTTTCATGTTCAATTGGGAGAGGGAACCATTGTGATTAGTAAGTAACGTTTTAAAGTTTATTTGATCCTTTGAACATAATATGGAATTCAGTGTTATCTATCTTTTATTAACTGCCAGTCGTGAAGAAACTTGAAGTTACTTTCTGACAGTTAATTGTTTGAAGTATGCATTGTATATCAGAAGTCTTTATTTATAGGTTCTGATAAAGTATATAATCAGGAAAATTTAGAAAGGTATAAATAGTCTTGAGCCCTGAACACCCAACAGATGTGTGTAATTTGTATTATATGTTCTTATAAGCATTTCAACTTATTTCTGTTTCAGGGAGCTTCATCTGAGATCCCAGGCCCACCTCCACCACCTCCACTGCCAGGTGCTGGACCATGCCCACCACCTCCTCCTCCACCACCACCTCCACTTCCTGGAGTAGCTCCTCCTCCTCCACCACCTTTACCTGGTATGCCTGGTATTCCACCACCACCACCTCCCCCTTTGCTTGGAGGACCTCCTCCACCACCACCCCCTGGAGGAATTCTTCCTCTCCTACCAGGAGCAATTGAGCTACCATATGGAATGAAGCAGAAAAAAGTATATAAACCAGGAGTATCCATGAAAAGAATCAACTGGTCCAAGGTAAGACTTGAGGGATCCTTGTACTTTTTCCATGACTGGCAATGTGTGAGAAATGCATTACTGTGAGTCACCATCAAATGCTGTTTAAGATTGTGATTATTGGCATTATTGCTTTCCTCTGTGGCCTTAACAAATTATATTCATCTTTCAATGTGTGACCTAGATAACTGGGAATTTACCAACAGCTTTGAAATTATGGTACAGAAAAAGGAAAACCAAATTGAAAAACCTATAAAATGTATAATGAAATGAAACTAATTTCATACTTTTTTATCATTGTAAATATTAAGGATTGTCACATTCTTAATATCATTTCCTGTTAAGATTCTGTTGTATTTGATATTTTTGGCCTTAGAGAATAATAAGTATTTTCATTCTAAACTTTTATAAAAGTGTCATAAAACTGCAGGGATCGAAGCCTAAAACAAACAGGTGGACAAAAGGGTTTAGGGAAGTGGGAGTGGGAATAATATATACAATGTACATGTACTAAAATTTCACAATAAAATCAAATACTTGGTATATCAAATATTTCAAAAAACTAGGAACAAGGATAATGTATGCAATTATTTTGAGGGTCTTTTCAGTCAACACTTTCAAATGTTTTTTTATTATATTGCTTTTTTATTTACATTGCTTTTGTATAGCTTTACTGTACAGTGGCAGAATTGTGTTTCTCTGAATATTTATGAGTGTAATTTTGTATACTTGAAATAAATTTAGTGGATTATAAACAAAGGAAAGTCAGTTTTTGAAAAATTAAATAGTAACTGCATGAAAACATGTCCTTGTTATTTTGTCTTAGATTGAGCCTAAAGAATTATCTGAAAACTGTTTCTGGCTAAAAGTAAAAGAAGAAAAGTTTGAGAATCCAGACCTATTTGCAAAATTGGCCTTGACATTCGCTTCCCAGATAAAAGGTATCTTTTGTTTTTACATATTATTAATTCCTGTTCCTCATGTATTGGAATTCGTTTCTCTGCTAAAATGTTCAAAGGATGTGTGAATGTTTTGTTTTCTCACAATAAGTATGGTCAAACATAAATATATTCATGTACTGTGTACGTTTTTACTCTGTAGCCACAGGAAAATGTTCTCATTTGAATTTTGTTTTGCATGAATACTATTATTTAAGATAAAGTATAGACTTTATCTTTATTTTTAATAAGTTTGCTATATCTCATAAAACTGATTTACTATGTATCACAAAATTGCATCATGGAATACTAATGCCTCTGAACTATATGGATGATATTGGAGTAATTCTATATATATCATTTATCTGCATCACTTCTTAGGAATCCTCATAGTTTTTCTTATGAGCATATGCTCTGAATTAATATCCAAATTGGATCCTCAGCAAATATGATTGTGATTATGGATTTGATAAATATATATCTTTTTATGATCATACCCTTTGCATTTTAAGTGCAATCCAGTAATATGTAAGTCTCACAATTAGTCATTGTGGTCAATGGAGATTTTATATTATATCTGAACATATTGATTTTAATATCTCAATTAAATATAGACATTGTACTAGTAAATCAGTTTTTCCAACTAATAAATGAAAATATTCTATCCTTTCTTCAAGATGAGTGCTTTGTTTTTCAAGATGAGTGTTTGTCATCTGATTTTTTACTTTGTTAATTTGGAGTAGATTGGAGGAGAGAGTTATAGAGAGATAGAGAAAAGAGTAAAAAAAGTGAGAGAGAGGAAAAAGAGAGGAAGGGAAAGAGGAAAGGATGCGGGGGAGACTGATCTGTGGTGATTAGAGTGTTCTGAATATCTTTGACATTGAAAAAAAGTGTTAGTAGTTTTACTTTTTGCTTATTTGCTAGAGTTGTCTTCACATTTAAAATTTCTCCAATGAGTTGACCTATTACTATTTATCATAATTCTCAGAAAGTACCCAAGTAAGTACTTGGTTTTGAGAAAAAAAAAACAAAAAAAAAATGATGGCAGGAAGCAGAAATATAGATTACACTTCCATTCTAGACTCAGACCACTGGAGAAGAGAATATTATTACTGATTTTTTTACATTATGATCTAGACTAGCTATTTCTTGAGAAACATTTTAAAAACATTTTCCATTGTTATTCCTTCCTATCTTCAGTATTGTACATTGATATTATCTTGCATTTGTCAACTGTGTTCTTTTTATATATTGTATATAATTATGTGTTGTGGGTCTGTGTTAGTACATTTAATTATTCCCTTAGCATCAGACACTTTGTTTTCCTGCTACAAAAATGAAGTAGCAAATGTGTTTCTGTGTGTGGTTTTGGGTGGGATGGGCTGTAGTGCAAATTAGAGGAATGTATTATACAATTAATAATTTGAAACATATCAAAAATCTGCCTTCAAGTATTTATAAGTTTAAAGTGTTACCAAGAATGCATATGAATTCATGTTGCATCCCTAATCAAAGTCAACAGTGTTGTAGAATCTGGAACTTTGACCACCAGTAATATACAATATTATACAAGAAATCCTGCATCTTATGCCATGAGATTGGTTGTTGTGAAAACACAGGCAGTCTAACAAGAGTGTAGAGGGAAGAGAAAGGGGAAGCGGACAGGTATGATCAGGGAAATGACCAATGTGCATTATATAATTGTATGAAAAGTCTTACGAAACCCAGCAATATACAGAATGAATATTTCCCAATTAAAACAGAGATGCAGTAATAAGTATTGGATGGAACTATCTTCAGGCTATGCATATATGGAACATAAGCAAATTTCTTGTTTAGACTCATATTCTGTTCTCAAGATGTCTTATTTCATACAAGTAAATATTCTACAATCTGAAAACAAAATCCAATAGCAGAAACACTTCTGATATTAAGTATTTTGGATAATTGGATACTCAATCTGTGTCTTTTTCTCTGAAATTTTGCCCATATTTCAGGTAAAAATGTTAAATGTTTAGGAATATTTTTTTTTTTGCTTTTGTTCAGGTGATGAAAAAGAAAGTTCTCCGTAGTCTAGGCTACTCTGTAGCTTAAGATGGTCTTAGATAATGGCATTCATTTTTCAGCCTCCAGAGTGGTAGTATTTCAGGCATGAGAAACCATAGTTGGTTACTTTTCTGTTTTGCATGCTGTCGAACAGCATTTTTTTTCTGTTAACAAGCAGTTTTTAACTTTTTTTCTGTGATTTTTTTCCTTGCTTTGATTTTCTCACTCTGTTAAACATTTGCTGTTTTATAAATTGCAGTTACCTTAGTCCATATAAATGATTAAGTAAGCCTGAATTCTTAATTTTTTAAATGAAGAAAGTAAGATTAGAGACAGAAGGATAAATCATAAGGGATATTGGGGTATATGCAGCATTGCGTGTGTGAATTTGTTAAAGTGAACCCATTACTATAGTGAGCATTGCAAAAGTGCAACCTACTTGAAAAAGGGTATTGAAACCGAGTCACATCTACTTTCATCCATTGTAATACATACCAATTCCACTGACTGAATTACCTCATCTGTAGTGTGAATAGACTAATGTTTAACTAGGTAGGAAAATGAGATCAGGTTATATACATTTAAGTAGCTGACATACTCACTGTTTGGTATCTAATCTAACACAATAAATGTTCATTTGTTTTTCTCTTTTGATCATCTGATGTTGAGTAAGTTTGTGTTGTGTTTTAGTTACTGACAATTACTACACAAGTTTGATTGGAAAGAGAATTTCCTTTTCTTCCTTGTGGTGTTCACTAGAACTAATCAGTTACAAAAGAAGGAATTCCGAATGCTCCTGCCAAAGCATAATCAAACCATAGTGAAAGCAAACCAAATTATTCAAATCATGTACTCACTGCTCCGAATGCTGCCTCTCCATTCCCCTCAAGTTTAATTCTTCAAATTTCTGTGTGGCATTACTCCTATTTTGCTAATTTTGAATGTTTAAGTACATAGAAGGAAAGTGGAACCCTTTAGTATCCCTGATTTATTTCTGAAGGGGCATTTCAGGATCACTGACATATCAAAGAACATATTGTGTGTGTATGCAATAGACCAAACAAGTTTTAGTGACACAACACATGCTTTAATTAACACTCTTAAGAACTGATTCTCTCCCTGTAGCAGCTGAAGTTCTTTGACACTCACAGTGCCTAGATTCATGATTTGGTCAATAGATGGCAGGCTTAGTAAGTAATCAGCAGGAGGTTCTGGCTCCAGCAAACTTAAGCTGTCCTGCCCTGGCACTTATAGCTTTAGGGCACTGCTTTCTTCTCCATTCTGCTGCTCATTGCAGCTCAATCAGCACCATTCTGGAATGAGCCACCAAGCTCTTGTTTCTAAGACCTAATTCCAAGGCTGTTAGACTCAGTGTTCCAAAACCTTATGAGAACTACCCCCTACTGCAAGGCTGTGGGAGCTCATGTCTCCATTCTCACTAAATGCACTATAAAGCATTACTAGTCTATGTTGTCAAGTGAATGTTTAAAATTTTAAAGTAGCTTAGACTTGCTAAATAGAAAGAAGCTTTCAAATGTACCAGTTTTAATACCTATAATATTTAGATTTGTAAATATTTAATGTGTGAAAAGTTCCATAAAATTATATGTTCTGTATGAATTACTTATTCTTAGAGTTTTAGAGAAAATTATTTTTAACATTTCACTCCAAAGCAATTTTCTTCTGTTTTAAGGGTGGGTTTATCTCTCATTTCATTTGACTAGTTTGTAAAACACCTAGTATGTGCATGGGGAAGAACTGGTTAATGTCTTCTTCCTGCACCAGGGAACTCATAATCTATTGACTAAGGTTGGAAGCTTTCCATATTTAGTCAAATTATAGTAAATGTTGGAATAGACTTTTTTATTTCAAAAACTGGGAAGCATAGAATATAGCTAATTTATAACTGGAAATCATAAAGAACTCAGAGGTAGTGGTATGAGCATTTGAGTAGTTTCAATAGGGAAAGATGCAAAGAGTCTTTTCGGGTAGGGAACAACATTAGCAAAGTATGAAAAATTTATACGAGTGAAACTTAACCTAATTTATTTGAGCAAAGAACTGCCCATGAATTTTGTAGTGCCCAGGGTCAGAAGGGATTCATATGAACAGCAAGTTTTTTTATGCTAAGTATGGAAACAGAAACAGAAATCAGCAGGCTTGTTGGAGTTAGGCATTTGCTTCATTTGGGCATTCTCTGATTAAAACTCGAGTCTCTGTGACTGGTGGAAATTCAGCTGGTTATTACAAAAACTACATATACTAAATTAGGTTGAACTGGAAGTTTCGAGCCAGCTCCAAGCCTATGGTCTCCTATTAACTTACCAGTGGGGAGAAGAGAAGCACATACTGTGCTGAATGCACATGCAGCAGCTGCTGGCGTTGGAGTGAGGAGATTTGGTGAGAAGTGCAGAGTGAAGAACATTGTGTTGCTCTTTTCATATGAGTGTGAGCATAGCCACTGGCTGTAAGACTTGTCTCTAGGTCTGAACATTTGACCTCCTCGAGAGAATCTGATGAAATACAGAAAGTACAAAATTAGTTTAGAAAGACTTTTTGTCAGAACTGGAGAGAAATTCTTAAGCTGTCTCCACTTTGCAATGTTAATAACTAATAGAAAAGTTGAAATAAAAACTAGGAAATGTTTATAACATTCCTTTTCCTAGAGGATGAGGCTTTTGGTGTCAGAGCTGATGTGGGAGTGTCATATATCAATCTGTTGATTTCATTGGTTGAGCAATAAAGAAACTGCTTGGCCCTCATAGGTTAAAACATAGGTGGGATGCCCCAATGGTACGAAAGAACTTTGGGTGACTGTCCAGGCAGCGAGATGTCTCTGTCATTTCTAGAGTTTTCTTATTTCTTGTTTACTTAGGTAGTATTATATCCTTCTGGAGTTTTTGATGGAGTTGAAGAATGAATAGATAGTTATAGTTTTTCTTAGTTACGATAAAAGATAAAATTGATATAAATATTGTAACTGTAATTCTTGCTTGATAACTGTTTTGCTATATGTAATTTTGCTATGTTAAGGTTAAAGCCTTCCTTTTTTTGTTTAAACAGAAAAAGGGGAAGTGATGTGGGAGTGTCATATATCAATCTGTTGATTTCGTTGGTTAAGCAATAAAGAAACTGCTTGGCCCTCATAGGTTAAAACATAGGTGGGAGGAGTAAACAGAACAGAATTCTGGGAGAAAGAAGCTGAGTCAAGGAGTTGCCATGATTCTCCCACTCCAGACAGATGTAGGCTAGAATCTCCCTGGTAAGTGCACCTCGTGGTGCTACATAGATTAATAGAAATGGGTTAAGAGGTTGAAACTAAGGGGCCAAGCAGTGTTTAAAAGAATACAGTTTCCATGTAATTATTTCGGGGCATAAGCTAAAGCTAGACATGCAGGCGGCGGGGGTGCCGGGGACGCAGCCCCGCCGCTCCAACTATTACAACACAGAGCCATTTTCATTCTTTGCATGTATTTTTAGTGGGAATCCTAATTCCTAACCCCTCTTCCCTATATTAGATACCAAACCATGAAGATTAACCCTAGGTTTTTTTAGTGCATAGGTGATTTATAATTTTTATAGTGTATATTACTAATTGTGAATAAATATTTCTAGCCTTGGCAAGATACAATGATACCCTCAAAGAGTATGAATCTAGTTTTCAAATTCCGTGTTTTCCTTATTATGAAATTTATGTTTTTATAAGCCATCATAACGCCGTGATGCAAAATGTAGTTCAACATGTTGTCTGTTTTAGTGAAATATAAACATATACATGTCCATATGTGTTTATATGGACAGAGAAGAACAGCTGCAGAAGACCCTGTAGTCTTTTTAAATATACATTATGTCTGTAACTATTGCAATTTGCATGTTTTCTACTTATGTTTTAGTCATTAAGATGATATTTTGAGACATAACCATGCAGGCTATAATGATAGTATTATTTTGCCTTTAAAATCACAGTAATTATACATAATAATATTATGTAAGAATTAAAGTAATGATAGTTAATATTAACTAAAATTGAAATAATAATAAAATGTGTATCTTATAACTGCTAATTCTAATTAGAATTTCTAGGGTTCTCTAGAGGCTTTAGGAAGAACAAAGATAGTGCATGTTTGGAACTTGTAAGCAATTTCTTTGGTTTTAATGTTGCTTGAGGTAATATAAGAAATAAACATAAGAGGTTAATAAAATTTAGATCCTTCAAAAATATATTTCTACAGTGTAGTTTAGGTTTAATAATAACTGAAAATGAGGTGTTATAAATATTTCAAGTGCAGATAAATTTCACTTTGCAGTACTTAAAATATCAGACATAGTTTTGAGATTTTGGTAGAACACAGTTTGATGATGAATATAAAATCAGTTTTCTTCTAGAAGATATTTTAAAGTGTGTGTTTCTCAGATTTAACATCAGCTGTCTGACTCTGAAAATATCCAATGTTGCTTGATTGCTTAGCACAGTATTCTATATTAGGTGAAGAAATGAAAAGACAAAAAAATGTTAAAATCCAATTTATATCCATTTTTATAATTCAGAAGCTTTTGCGGTTGTCTTAACAATAATGTCAGACTCAGTTTGTGCATGCTTTGTACAATAGTGTTAATGTGTCCAGAGGGAAATAGTGTCCCAAAAAATGATTTGTCATCTCAGTGGCATATGTTTCTCCGAATTTCAGAGATGGGAAATCTACATCCAGTCCTGGATGTTGTAGAGGATGCCTTTGCATGCGTCCTTCTATTGTGGAAATACCTAGGCTTATTTCTGGGGTATCCTACCAGAAGCTGTATTCCTAATATCATCTCCTGAGGCTTAGGTTTTACATAGGAATTTTAGGAGAACATTTGCAATATTAACATTCAGTCTCTTTTAATAGCTATGTTTAATTCCATTATTTTATTATATATTCTTTCTTTAGTTTTCTGTAAATTGATTTTCATTGTCACTTTACCACATATTAACATGTTATTATCATATTAATAATTTCAATTTAGGATGACATGCTAACTTATTTTTATACTGGCATATTCTATCATTAGATTATCATTTCATTATATAAAAGAGGTAATTAGAAATTTTAGAGAAAGAGATACATAAATAAGCAACCTTAGAGAGGTGTTGAGATACACAATGTTCTGCTTTCTAAGCAAGGAGGTTTGAAAATGGCTGTCTTTAGAGGTTATAAGAGCCATTGTCATACGTTTCTAATTAGTAGCATCACTATAGTGACTACCAGTTATATCAGCAATCATTATAGGAATAGCATGACAATGTAATCTCAGATATCTTAAAAACTACAATTTGTTGAACCCATATTTTATTTAGTCTCCATTTCAACTCTAGATAATTTATGATTTTTTATAAGAGTATGTCTCAATTTCATAGGTAGTAAGTGACAAAAATGTGATTTGAGCCAAGGTTTGTTTTTAATGACTTCCCTATATTGTAGCAATGGGTTTTAGTGACTTTTATGCCCTTAGTAATTTGTGCATTTTGTTGCATGGTTTAGCAGAGCTCTTTTTTCACACAGTTAATGATGTAGTACTGCATATATTGTATTATCTTGTGAAATGTGTCATTCCTATTACCCAAGCACTAAAGGCAGTTCTCCAGAGCAGGAACCAGAAGATGCAAGGTGTAAATTATTCTCTGAAGAAAATAAAATTATTTCTTTTCTATGATGAAGGTTTCTTTTTTTCCTTTTGTCATTATCTCTGTACAATGTGTCACTGAGAAGACAATGTGATGATTTGGGGTTCTGCTACTTATTTATTTATTTGTAATTGAAGAAAGTATAGTTTTGTGGCATTTTTGTCTCATAATGGTTTATTAATGTACAGTGGATACATGTATAAAGTAATAAAATAAATTTTTCGTGAGGAGCTTTTGTGGCTCGATTCATAATATCATAGATGTTTTGCACTAATATATTTGCGTTTTGAGATATGACCAGGAGAGGCTATCTGTCTTTGGTTTTTACTTCTAAACATTGTGTGCACTAAGCACAATATCAGCATGTTTTTTGTTTATTTGTTTTTTGCTGTTTTTACAAGACAGGGTTTCACTGTGTAACAGCTCTGGCTGTTGTGGAACTCACTCTGTAGAACAGGCTGACTCCATACCCACAGAGATCTGCTTTACCTCTGCCTCCCAAGTACTAGGAACAAAGGTCTGTGACACCACTCCCAGGCTAACGTGTTGTTTTGATAACATCTGAAAATAAAAAACAATTCTGTCATTTTGAATCATGATTCTCGCTAAATTTGTTTTATCAAATATAAATTATGTTGCAAATTATGTTTTAACAGCTATATGCAAAGCTTCAAAATATTATGGTTTGTTTCAACTATATATTATTCCAATATCAGACTGTATCTTATATAAGAAGTATGGAGCAAGCAGTTTTTGTGTTACTCAAAGTATATTTAAGTTAGATAAATTCAACTTTGCTGAAATGTTGAATACTCCTAATACCTTCAGTCAGTAATTTTGGTGAGTGTAAATTTAATTCTTCCTCTTTTTAATTGATTTTTATTGAGCTCTACATTTTTTCTCTGCTCCACGTAATTCTTCCTTTTTAATAGGTTAGTCATAAACATGTGAGCATAACAGTTTTCTAGTAATCTTAAATATTGCACATTATTATTTTAACATTAATGTCATTACATTAAATACTTTTAATGTCTTGTAAGGAAAGTGTGGTGTTATTAATTTATTATAACTTACCCCAGATGTTGTGTGGGAATTAATGGATCTAATACAAAATTGTAACTTTGAAAAACTTCTTTAGAGTTATAGCAGACTGATACCTCTCTACTTTACATAGACGTATCATGCTGAAGTTATTTTTATCTTTCTAATAATAATTATTTGGGTACCAATTTGCATATCACAGATTATCCTTGCAATTAACAAATTAGTAAAACCCACCTTTAGTGGTTGGGATGTGACTTTGTGATGAAATGCTTGCTTAGCATGCAAGAGATCCTAGGTATATCATCAGGACTGAAAAAAAAAAGAAGAAGAAAACAAATCATCATTTATTTCACAGAATATCAGGAATCCTGGCAGTTTTCAGTCAAGTCTTGAGCTGCCAGACAACCCACAAGTGCTATGATATTTCTTTCCTTGCTGAGCCTCAGTTCACTTTGCTGCCTCCTTTGTTGTTCTCATTGTGTTCTAATGCGTAGAACATTTTATTGATTATTTATTGTCTTTGTAAAAACCATAAAATACCATATTATGGACTTTTAGACAGTTTACTTTTTAGCTCTCTGTAGTTACTAGTATAGAAATTGTAATAAGAACTTCTAGCTTTCTGTGAACTTATTTTCATTACTTCTTCATATTGCCTGTAACTTTTCATGCATCACATTCATTAGAATACAGTCTTCACTATATGATGTCATTATTTTGTGTCCTGCATTATATGCCTAATTCTTTTAGTCAGGCAGAAATATAGCTCTTTGCTCTAGTTTTCTTAGACTATGTAAGACTGTTTAAGTGAATACACAAATGAATTACAGTTGTGTATATATTTAGGTTTATAATACCAAAGCTAATATCAGAAAGTAGCTCACATAATATAAACAATGTGTCTTTATTATTATTACAGACACATGCACACATACATGTACTTATTTATATATTAAAATCATCATATTCAATTACTAGTAAAAAGGCTATATGTTCATGTATATTTACATGTATATAACCAAATGTGTTTCTTTAAAATCCTTATTACTATAATTCAGAATCATTTTCATTGACTAAACACTGGAAAGCTGCTTTAAGCCTTGCTGGTTCCAGTTGTTTTTAATGTTAATTTGCAAGTTAATATTCCCATGAGTTAATATTTTACTTCCTTGTAGACTTTTAATTTTACCTTTTATCTATTTTTTGTATTTGTATGTTTAAAAATTCTCCCCACCTTGCTCTTCTATATTATGTTATTTTTATCTTTTCAAATATGAAAGCTATATTTTAATTTTTGAAAGTGGCTTGCAATTGGCTTTAGCCTACACAATTCTTTTGACTTTCTACCTTTTCCTTCAATATTTATTTTTATTTTATGTGAATTTGCCTGAATGCATGTCTATGTAATCTTTGTATGCAGAGTCCAAAGGATGGTGTCATTCTCTGGAACTTGAGTTCCAGAAAGTTGTCCTTCAACATGTGGGTTCTGGGAACTAAACCCATGACCTCTGTGAGAGCAGCTAATGCTTTTATTCACAGATTCATCTCTCCAGCTTCAGTTTAGTTCTCACTATGTAGTTCAGGCTAGCAAAAAATAACAGTCCTTCTACTGTGACTTCTTTTTATAGTGCTGATATTAGAGAAATTTACCACCGCCGTGGAGCTAATAACATCTTAAAATAGTATGGCTGATCCCATAATAAATATAGAAATCTTTGGTAGTTTGTTCTTCGAATTCAAAGAAATTTCAATTTCTTGTTTTTATTTTTTAAAGAACTATAAAATATAATTACAACTCTGATAATATATCACAAGAGTTTTGTGGGAATGAAGATAAATTTTGTCATAGGTTCATAAAAAGATTGACAGTTTCTAACTTATATATATGCATACTTAGTATGTGTTGGATTCTATGTGAAGTGTACATAAATTATTTTACTCAGCCTTGTTGTCTGTTTTAGACTATAGATGGTATTAATAAAGACCTTTATTTCTTTTCTACTGAACACAGAAATCAATCTCTGGCAGCCTGACCACATAACTTGCGTGCTTCATGAGTTTATTATTCCTGCTACACAAGCAAAGCTATGGAAATCTGGTGTATGAGTATAGGCTGAGTTCATAGACTCATATTTTACACACTGCTTTCTTTCTCTGCGGTGTAACTATACCTATTAAAGCTCTATTATCAGAAACCTCAACTGGAGATCCCACTATGGCCATATCTTTTCCACATGACATAAGTTGGATCTTATGTTTAATGTTTTTGTCTTTTGAAGTATCTTCTTGCCTAGGATATATATCTTATGAAAGAAATAATGTATATATCTTTTCTGTTTTTCAATAACTTTTTAAAGTTATTATAACCTCATTTCCCCCATTCCCTTTTTCCAACTCCAATCCTTCCCATGTAGCTACTGTACTATTTTTGAAATTTATGGCCTCTTTTTACTTCTATAATCGTTGTTGGGTGTGTGTGTGTGTGTGTGTGTGTGTATTTGGATGCATCCTAAATACATAAGTAAAACCTGCTCAGTATGAATAATGTTGCACGTATGTATGTGTGTTCAGGGCTGACCATTTGATATTGCATAACCTACTGTGAGGCTCTTCCATTGGCAGAGATCATCATTTTCCCAAGTTGTCTGGAGTTCTTTTTCTAGAGTTGAGGCTCCATGAGCTTAAACCCAGTAAATATACTCATAAAGAGATGTCGTAGACTGAACCAATTCATCTACTAAATACTTTATAGTGTGTTGAAACATTCTTTTTGTATTACAAAAAGAATGGTAAAGTATTCAAGTTACTATCTACCCTTGGTTAAATTCTCCATGAAAATGTGATCTGCTTTGTCTTCTTATGGGAAATGTTAATAATATTATGATTTCTCTCTGCATACCAGCATCATTTCCTCATTCTCTTTGCCATCCACTGACACGAGCTTAAGGGTGGTAATTTTTAATTTAAATTACTTGTATAGGAGCCAAAGCAAAATAACTGATGCATTCAAATGACAAATGTAACTATTGTGAATTATCATTATCTCCTCTACTAGAATGACTTATTGAGATTTGTCTGTGTCTGGCTTCATTTGATAAGAAGAGACTGATAAGGGTTTTCTTACAATGAGTGAGAAACGTGTTGCTTCTTAGCATGTGCTTGCTTTTAATAGGAGACAATAAAAGTAAGTCCTCTATAACATGTGATACCATTAGGATATTTCTAATTTTCTTCTAAAAGAAAAGCTGGTGTGATTAGGTAGCTTTTGTTGCATTAAGAACAACAATGAAGATGCTATCTGTGCTCTCCTCAGTCTTCTTTTTGCTCCTGCAGTGTCAGATGACAGGCCTGATAATTACTGGCATTTTCATTCTGTTGCACATGCTCTTTTTTCTTCGATGCTGACAATTTAAGTGTTTTAATAATTGATTATATTATCAAATGCTAATATATCTACATGATAAATGAGAATATGGCTCTAAAACCTTTGTGTTACAGATTTTAGACATTCCTTTTACTTATAACTGAACTTGACAGTTTCTTAATCCATTTCAGGACATTGCTTAAAACAAACAATTATAAAATTATTGAACTTCTTTAGATTAGATGCAGGGTTTTCAGGTACATGGTAGCTATATTGTAGTATTTCAGACAAGGTAATCTTTAACTCTGGGATCCCTCAGGATTTTTATTCTTATTTTTTTTACTTTCTCTTAAGAAGAATTCTAGCCATATTATTTTTCATGTTTGCTTATAAATATAACCCATGAAAACTGTGGGATTTTAGTAGTATTTTCAGCTACAAAGTCATACCAACTCTTATTAGATAACAGAACTATCACTGTAATCAATATCACGTGTAATAGGTTTTGATTCTATTAATAATAATTTTTGAAGCTGATCAGTTCATCTGTCTGTGATTAATGCTTCCATGTCCTATAAAATTGATGATGAGAACTGGCTGGAACAGACTTTGTGTCCATATTTCAGAACAAAGTTTTGAATTTATGATCTTGGCGATATTAAACAATAGGCCACAAGTAGATGGAAAAGGTAACTAAAGCTCTTACTTTGAGTAGTCAATTCTATACTGGATATCAACTTGATAATGTTGGTTTTCTATAAGAGCATTGTCTGAAAACAGTTTATTTCTATACTGCTCTTAAGTTCAGTGTTTTCATTTTTTTAAACAGTCCCACGAATCCCATGCTAGCCTGGAACTTAATATTTAGCCAACGATGATTTTGAATTTTTGATTCTTCTCTTTCCAGATTACTGGAATAGGCCTGAATACAGAGATTATAGGTATGCTCTACCACACCTAGATTATGAAAAGTTAGAGTTTGAGGCCAAGGCTTCCCTATTCTTGAAGCAGGCACTCTATCATGTGCCCAACCTCATAATATTTATTTTAAATTGATTTTTAATATGACGTTTTCACAAAGTATAACAGCATATACGTGTGCTATATATCTGTATATATATATATGTATTTATTATCAAAAGTATTAAAATACTATTATCAGTTTCCATGTTGAGTATATTATAAACTTATGTTTATATAATACATCCTGTTTATTTTAGAATTAGTATTTGTAAATTAGTTTAATTAATTATCTGGGCTCTCCTTAATAAGCAGTAATCTAAAGTTTTTCCTGATCTGTATGATTTTTTAACTTGCTATAAATGGGTTCCCTTTTTATTTAGTATTGTTGTGATGTAGGTAGATGCTCTTTTTTAATAAAATGAACTAAGTTTATTTCACTTTGGATCTGAAGGGAAAGTCAATTGTCTAATTCTACTTATATTTTGTTGTATCTAGCATATGCCTTTTTTATAATCTCCTAGACTGTGGCAAAAAACATTTTTTTTCTAAAATAATTTAAAATTTGCCAGCAGGAGGAGAAAAGAGAAAATTGTTTCATAGGTCTATTTTCAGACAATAATTTTCTTCTATATCACGTATTATATGAAATTTGATGTTTGCTACTGAATTACTTCATGGCAAAATGAATTACCATGGATTTGTTCTATTTTGGGTCTTATTTTAAATGCATTACAATATTTTTTAGATTGTCTTAATTTCATCTCATCATTATTTGTAACTTGATTCAAGAGTTATATATTTTGTTCAAGTACAGCACCTCCAGATTAATAGCACTAAAATTATAATAAATATATTTAAATTATTTCACGATATTCTAATACAGTCACTCTAGTCTCTAAGCAGTACATTGCCTGTCAATAGAGTAATTCATATTCTATATACACTATGCATTTGCTATCAAGAAATATGAAATAAAAATGCATGTGTTATCTAAGGATAGAATTATAGCATAGTCAGGGTTTGTTTGATTCATACGATATTTTTATATCTTATTGTTCTGAATTTGTTGCATGTATTCACTCAATTAAACCTCATATGAAGATATATTTAATATAATTTTATTATCTCCATAATATCACAAATAGAAACCACTAGAAAGCAACCCAACTGAATGTGAACTTGGTGACTTTAATTGGCAGACTGCCAACCTGCAGTATATTCACATTGTGTCCTGAATCCTGCAATTGTTAATATAGGTTCTTTTTTATGGATATGAAGCTGATATTGCAGACACCATAGTCCAGGCCATTTATGTGAGACAAATCTAGTCATGTCTACAGTATATTTGATAACCAGAATTAGTGTGAGAATGGAAAGGAATTGCCATGGATTTGTTATAAACTCTAAGAAGACATATCTGGATGATCCACATTTCTGTATCTCTGAGTTACTTTTCATTCCGAACAGTATTATTTATTCTTGGAATCTACGTATACTTCTTCTTGAATCAGATATTGAAAGTGGCATTTCAATCTTGGAAGAAGATGAAAAACTTAAGATGGGTTGTTGTTATTTTAACCCTTACAATTGAATACACGTACCAAAAGGCCTTTATTGAAACTACTTTGTGGGAAGTATTCCAAGATTCCTTTATATGTAAAGTAAAGATGTTTTCCAAGTTTCTTTTATAGTTGTCAGAGGCTTAACATTCTGAATGAGTATTACTCTTTTTTTTGTTGTGAATGTATATTATTTCTTTCTACTATTCATCTTTAATAAAAGGAGGGGCTATGAGATTAGACTCTATCAGTAATGTTTTTAAATTTTACTATATGCTTCTAGCTCAGGGGACTGCTAGAAATACTGCAGCCTTACTACCTAATATATATAATTCTTATAATGTAAATGGGAATGCATTCTTCACAGTCATTTGAAGTGTGGGGCTCTAGTTCCAAGTTCATTCAAAAAAACCTTGCATGAGGTGATTGTTGACAGTTACAGGCATTCCAAAATGTAATTTTGAATGAAAGTAATCAATATACTACCTGTCCAAGTCCTTTCTTATACTATGTCAAACTGATTAAATATTTGAAAAAAAGTATAAAACATTTAAATGTTTCAGAAAGCTGAATTTTACAACACATTGCTGAATTAGTTATTAACATGAAGTTTTGTTCTGTTTTCATTTCCTGTATGAAAAGCGAATGATCAATTATACATTTCTTCTATTTAAGACCAACAGTATTTTCTTCAATGAATTGAAATATATATGCCAGATTCTCCAATTTCCTACATATCTGATCTGTTAGGGTCTAATTCTGGCATTTATTTGAAGTATTTTAAATGTGAATTTGAAGGGGAACACATCAGATGAAGGGGAACACACCAGATGAATGGGAACACGAATCAAATAATCTCACACTAGTTCTGAATAGAGTTTAATAATGGGGTTTTTTATTTAATGGGGAGACTCACAAATTACAATAGGGAACAGGAATGGGATCCAACATCTAGGTATGAGAAGTTGGAGAGAGAGAGAGAGAGAGAGAGAGAGAGAGAGAGAGAGAGAGAGAGAGAGAGAGAGCGAGCAGTGGGCGTGCACATTTTGGTACTCAAAACCACGCCCAATCCAGGCCAGCTTCTCTAAGGCCATTGACTGAAGGAGGTTCCCAATCATGAATTATTGATAATTAGGATATAATAATAGACTTTGATAAAGTGCTATTAATAATGTATGTTTACATGTGTTTATAGATTCTCCTTATATTAATTTAGCATTGTAGTAGTTATCAGGATTTAGGTTTCTTTGATATATGCTTAATATATTTTATCCTGAGTGTTGCCACTGAGGAAGTAGACATTAAAACTAAATAGTTTGCCACGTAGAGTTACTAGGACATTTAATTTTATATTATGGTTATTTATACAATATATGAGTTTTATTTATATTATTGAAATTATCATTGGGATCTTTAGAAGATCATTGGTTTTTTTTTGCCCTGTTTCATTACATTTGTACAAGAGAAATGCAATATCATAGAACAGATGTGCTCTTAAGTACATCTCTTTTTAAATCTGTGATAATACTCAACTTTTTCCTTAAAGTACTGCCATTGGTGACTACAGCATGTATAGTATTTGTTCTGGTCAGGCAAGAGAGACAATATTGTGATAAAATAAAAACTTTTAATAAGTATACCAACTGAAACAGAAACATACTATTTTATAGTATATATTATTTTACCTACATAACCATGTCTGGAGTTTATGGACAATACATTTCTGAATATGCATTCAATATTAAATTCCATTAGTGAATAATGATTGAAAGTTTTTAGAAATTAAGTTTTATTATAAGATCAAGTAATTTTGTAAATATTGCAGGTAATATCATATGCTTCATTTCAAAGTGGCCTTTATGGCAGTTTTACAAGATATTAATATCTCTCTGTCTATCTTTCTTCATCAGATAAAGACACTTGTATAATCAAAGTAATGGAAACATTGATATTTCATAAATCTTGGGTTATCAGGTAGTAGGGTATTAGGAGCGTTATTTCTGTGTACAGTTTTGAAAAGCCAAAAATAGCCTACATAGATTCTAATTTATAATAGAAATGCGATTATTGCATTATTTTAACAAGTCTTCCAAGCTACTACTGAGACTATTCTTTTTTGTTTTTTTTTGCTCATTCAACAAATGTATGTATGTATGTATGTATGTATATGTAATTTGTATCATATGTCACACATTACTATTTTTCATAGTATACTTAGATCTGCCTTAGATCTGTGACCCACAGAATAAGTAATTACATTCTTAGTAGCAGACACAGAATTTGTTTAACTTGTCGTGTCCTGCTAGTATCCTTGTTTATCTGTCCTTTAGGTCCTTCTTAATAACTTTGATCAAAGACTAACATTATTTTCAGCTCCCTTAAGGAAATTTCTAGAGAACAAATCATTAGTTTTTATACATATTTTCACATAATTAAATTATTATATGATAAACAAACTACTGGGTATCACTAAGGAGAATATTTTCCAAAGGTCTTTGTATAGTTATGAGAATACCTATTCTCATTTTTATCCCAGGCTCATTTTTATCCATTCTATTATTGCATTTAAGACTATATTTTAAAAAGCTGTTTGAAGTGTAACTTGAAGTTTCGACATGGGAATAGAGATTAAAATGAATTAAACAATTTAAACAAAAGTAAACTAGTGGCAAAAGGCAACTGAGGTAGTATGTGCAAAATACTTACTACCATAGTAGGCATTCACTTTATTTAATAACTGATATAAAGTCACTGTTTATATTTTCTCTGAAATTATTTTTTTATTTTCAGAAAGTATGAGTCCCTTAATAGTCATCAGTACATTCATTTTTCTGTGTAATTTTAAATTGGCAAATCTGTATAGTGAATATTTACTCTTTGCTACATGCTGGGGTTGGCCTTAGATGATATAGCCTCACGGTAGGTGTGATCTGGGCTTGTTTAGAACTTACAGTCTGAGGGAAAAAGAGCATCAACAAGCATATAATTCAGTTACTCTGTAATTCAAGTAGCTTTAATCATTCTAAATGGGGTAGCACAGTAATATGATGGGAAATTATTTATGATGGGAATTACATATAATGATAATGAAAAGTAATTAAAAATAGGAGGTAGGGAATTTGAAACTTTATCTTCAAGAGAATCTGCCAATGGAATGATTGATGAATTAGATACTGGACATAAATCCCAAGGGATAAAATTCCTAATAAGTTTATAACTTGACCTAAAGTTAATACTATGTAATGAATATTCCATTCTAGCTCTCAA
This sequence comes from Microtus pennsylvanicus, assembly GCF_037038515.1. Taxonomy (NCBI): domain Eukaryota; kingdom Metazoa; phylum Chordata; class Mammalia; order Rodentia; family Cricetidae; genus Microtus; species Microtus pennsylvanicus. The sequence goes on from NC_134601.1 coordinate 22,760,910, forward strand.
GATAGAAAGTGTGAAGAGGATAGTGTTGGTGTAAAAAGTGGTTAGAAAATTAAAATACTTTGATAACCGAGATAAGCCATCACTGTACGCTCTGCTTATATTTTCCCATTTAAGAAGTATGTTCCTGTTTGAATTAGTTCATTGTTGCTATATAGTGATAAAGTATATTGCTTTAGCATTAACCTTTGCTTAACTCTTGGGGTTTGTTCTACATTTGACTGTAAAGCCAAGCTTTCACTCTTTTTTCCCTTTGCATTTAACTATTTGGTCAAAAAATATTGCACCTCTACATGTTTCTTTTGATTTACTCCAGGCTGAGGCCATATTGTATACTAGAAATGAATTAATTAAAAATTGAACACTTTTTCTCTGGTGTGAGAATTTTGTTCTTATTCCAACAAAACCTGTGATCTGAGAATTTTACATTCTTTTTGTGCCTGAGGGGTACTGAAAGTATACTGATGAAAACCCGTTTGATTAAAAAAAAGTAGTATAAAGGAAATATGGATAATTTCTTTGAGATTTTTGCACTAAATGGCTTAAAATAAAAATAACATAGTCCAAATTCCTCTTTCCATGTGCAAATATATCCTATAAACAGCAAAACTTGAGAAGTTATACATTGTTTTCTGAAAGGTGAAAATAAATTTGCTGTTTTAATTATGCCAAATTGACAAAGTAGATTATATGATTCTAGCCTGGATAACATTGTTGATGATGCTTGTCCTATATTATTAAGCATTACACCAAGATTCAATTCTTTATACAAAAATACATAAACACATCTATCTCATTAGTGTGCACATCTGTTTTGATGTTTATAAATGTTAAAAAATATAGGTAAGCCAAATATTTGCTTAAGAATGGTTTTATGATTTATTTTCAGTAAATGTTTGGTTTCTATATCTAGGTTTTTTTTAAAAGTTACATTCGAAGCATCATGTAAAATTTCTCAGACAAAATGTGGTCACCATGAAATAAAGCTTAACAAGCCTTGTTGTAGACTGTATTGGATTCTGGCATACTCAAATAATTCTTACCTTGTAGTGTCTATTTATCAAAGGCAAAATGTCAAGCTTATTCTAGATAATACATAAAGTTACATAACAGAAAATGTGATTTGGTTTTCACTGGTCTTTGAAAACCCATCTATCTATTTCAGGCTCCTGAGCAATCTTTTCCTAGAACATAGTAACTAAGTGGAAGGTGTTTTCTGTAGTATGTAGTTTTCTGCATCCTGCCACCCAGCTACCTTAACCCCCAAAATAACCAAATGGAAATTTTATTAATTTAAACACTGCCTGGCCATTATCTCTAGCCTCTTATTTGCTAACTCTCACATCTTGATTCAACCCATTTCTAATAATCTGTATGTCACCACTAGGTCGTGGCTTACGGGGAAAGATTCAGCATGTCTGACCTGGCAGCTTCATGGTGGGCGGCCCTCTCACTTTGCTCTTCTTCGGAGCATCCAGTTCTGTCTTTCTTGACCAGCTAAGTTTCTGCCCTATCGAAAGGTCAAGGCAGCTTATTTATTTAAACAATGAAAGCAACGCATAGAAGGAAGACCCTCCTACAATATTTCCCCTTTTTCTGTTTAAACAAAAAGGAAGGCTTTAACTTTAACACAGTAAAATTACATATAACAAAATTTATCAGGCAAGAATTACAGTTACAATATTCATATCTTTTATCTTGTATCATAAAAAAGGAAAATTATAACTATCTATTCTTCAACTCCATCAAAGACTCCAGAAGGATATAATATTACCAAAGTAAACAAGAAATAAGCAACTTCCAAAGTCTAGAAATGACAGAGACAACTCGCTGGCTATACAGTCACCCAAAGTTCTTCTGTACCATTGGGACATCCATCTTCAGCCTTCAGGCCCATAGTATCCAACAGACATTTTCATGAAGCAGAAAAATTCAGATAGTTCAGTCACTTTCTTCTGTGTCCTGCAAAATGTCTCACATACTCTTTCATGAAGCAGGAACTCCGAAGGATCATCTTACCTTTAGGCAAGTTCAGCAGTCCTCTCTTTGCAGGTTCTCTGTGTCCAGTTTACTTTTTTTTTTTTTTTGATTTTTCGAAACAGGGTTTCTCCATAGCTTTTGGTTCCTGTCCTGGAACTAGCTCTTGTAGACCAGGCTGGCCTTGAACTCACAGAGATCCGCCTGCCTCTGCCTCCCGAGTGCTGGGATTAAAGGCGTGCGCCACCACTGCCCGGCTCCAGTTTACTTTTGCAACAGTCCAGGCAAGAGCAGCTAACCAGTTCCATAAGGAGCCTCTTTGATGCCCATCTTCTTCTTGAAGTAGATTGGTGCTGCCAGAAGCAGACATGTCTCATTGTCATGAAAAGCCCTAAGTTATTAAAATATTAAATGCCATATTCTGTAGTCTTTGAAAGATATGAAGAATGCCTATCTAACTGAAATATATCTCTATATATCTGGAAAATCTGACTAACATGACTACAAGCTTGACTATTATTGATGATTATTCATTAACAACCCATATTTCATAATTATACATTACATTTTTAAATGAGCTATACAATCGCAATACCTTAATCAAAATCAGAAGTACATATACATATAACAAAATTGACCTTAAATTTATATTAATAAAGCAAATCCATACCAATGCAAATTATTCATATCTATATCAGTTTTCTTCTGGTTGTTCCTTACCGTAGGACTCCATTCTGGGGCTTTGATGAGATACTAAACTTTGGTAATGAGTTGTAGGATGAGGGACTGCTTGTTCATCCCGGCCTCCCAGTCCCAAAATAATCACACAGAAACTCTATTAACTAAAACACCGCTTGGCCCATTACCTCTAACTTCTTATTGGCTAACTCTTATGTCTTAATTTAACCCATCTCTATTAATCTGTGTATTGTCATGTGGCAGTGGCTTACCAGGTAAATTCCCATTGTCTGTCTCCAGTGGCTATATGGCATCTCTCAGACTCTGCTTTCTTCATTACAGCATGCCATTTAGTTTTCCCCACCTCTTTTCCCCTACAGCTCTGTTATAGGCTCAAAGCAGTTCCTTTTTTAACAAATAAAAGAAACAATAGACAGAACGACCTCCTACACTAGTTACTCTACTTTTTAAGCATCTCTACTTTCAGATCTACATCCCTCCACAATGACTACAGTATTTTCTGACTCTCATATGCTGTTCCTTTTGCTTAACTAATTCTTTCTTTCCCTTTCTGGAAGAAAACTAAATTTGCTAAAAAAATTCTTAGTTTTGTCTCTTTTGGGGGGAATAAAGTGGATAACACCCTGTGGAATGATACTCATCTGGCTGTTATCAGAGGTTCTTAATTTGTTTTCATTGTTGTGAATGAGTATGATGTTGTTCTGTCAGTGATAAACACCTTGATTATCATATCAGTATTTGTGGAATCTGGATGATATCTTGGCATTTCCTTTCTCAGTAACACTATACTTTAACATATACCATATTCAATTATATTCTTTACACCTTACATCCATGTGAATGATTTCAGTTTTTTTACATTGAAAAAAAGAAAACTAGATTAAATGCACTCACAAATAGAAAATGGAAAATAAATGCCAATTATAATAGCTTGTTCTTATATGGCCTTTGACGCTCAGTGTCAAACACTGTTATAATTGTCCCAAGTGTGTTAACTCATTTTTTATTTTTTATAACCCTGTGAGATTAGTTATTTGTTCCTTTTGTACATGAAGAAAATAAGACATAGAGAAATGAATTATCTTTCTAGATAACACATGTAATAATAGGACAATGATGATTAAGACCAAATCATTCTATTTCTTGAACTTTTATAAACTGTGTTACAGTTTTTGAATTTGCATAATTGCATAAGTTTCATCCTTTTACTATTCATCAGGCTCTACAACAAATCATCACTTTTTCATTAACTGTGTACTGTGGATAAAATAACTTCCTATCAGTGGCTTATTTTTCTTTACTCCTTTAACCTATGACTGTCTGTACTCTTTTGTATTCCTTTTACTTTTCTATAACTGTCTATAATATTTTTCCTATCTCTTCCAATCCTATGTACATTTTTAAATTTATTCTATTATTATTATTATTAAAAATTTCCACCTCTTCACCACCTCCCATTTCCTTCCCCCTCCACACATACCCCTTCCCCTCCCTCTCCAGTCCAAAGAGCAGTCAGGGTTCCCTGTGGGAAGTCCAAGGTCCTCCCCCCTCCATTCAGGTCTAGGAAGGTGAGCATCCAAACAGACTAGGTTCCCACAAAGCCAGTACATGCAGTGGGAACAAAACCCAGTGTCATTGTCCTTGGCTTCTCAGTCAGTACTCATTGTCCGCCATGTTGAGAGAGTCCAGTTTGATCACATGCTCCGTCATTCCCAGTTCAGCTGGACTTGGTGAGCTCTCATTAGATCAGCCCCAATGTCTTAGTGGGTGGATGCACCCCTCATGGTCCTGACTTCCTTGCTCATGTTTTCCTTCCTTCTCCTCTTTTGGACCTTAGGAACTCAGTCCAGTGCTCCAATGTGGGTCTCTGTCTCTATCTCCATCCATCGCCAGATGAAGATTCTATGGTGATATGCAAGATATTCATTAGTATGGCTATAGGATAGGGCCATTTCAGGCTCCCTCTCATAAGCTGCCCAAGGAACTAACTAGGGACATCTCCCTGGACACCTGGACTCCCTCTAGAGTCAAGTCTCTTGCTAACTCTAAGACGGATCCCTTAATTAAGATATATACTTCCCTGCTCCCATATCTACCCTTCCTCTATCCCAACCCTCCCTTTCCTTCAAGCTCTCCCCATCCTCCCCTTCTCACCTTTCTCTCCCCATCTCCCCTTACCCCCCCATTACCCCACCCCCAATCTCCCAATTTTTGCCTGGAAATCTTGTCTACTTCCAATATCCAGGAGGATAACTATATGTTTTTCTTTGGGTTCACCTTCTTATTTATCTTCTCTAGGATCACGATTTATTGGCTCAATGTCCTTTCTTTATGGCTAGAAACCACTTATGAGTGAGTATATACCATATTCATCTTTTTGGATCTGGGTTAGCTCACTCTAGATAGTGTTTTCTATTTCCATTTATTTGCAGGCAAAATTCAAGATATCATTGTTTTTTACCGCTGAGTAGTACTCTAATGCGTATATATTCCACATTTTTTTAATCTATTCTTTCATAGAGGGGCATCTAGGTTGTTTCCAGGTTCTGGCTATTACAAATAATGCTGCTATGAACAAATGCTTTTGTAGTATGATAGGACATCTCCTGGGTATATTCCCAAGAGTGGTTTTGCTGGATCCTGGGGTAGGTTGATCCTGAATTTCCTGAGAAACCGCCACACTGATTCCAAAGTGGTTGCAGAAGTTTGCATTCTCACCAGCAATGGATGAGTGTTCCCCTTCCTCCACAACCTCTCCAGCAAAGCTATCATTGCTGTTTTTGATTTTAGCCATTCTGACAGGTATAAGATGGTATCTCAAAGTTGTTTTGATTTGTATTTCCCTGATTGCTAAGGAGGTTGAGCATGACCTTAAGTGTCTTTTAGCCATTTGAACTTCTTCTGTTGAGAATTCTCTGTTCAGTTCAGTGCCCCATTTTTTAATTGGATTAACTAGCATTTTAAAGTCTAGTTTCTTGAGTTCTCTATATATTTTGGAGATCAGACCTTTGTCCATTGCGGGATTGGTGAAGATCTTCTCCTAGTCCGTAGGATGCCTTTTTATCTTAATGACCTTGTCCTTTGTTTTACAGAAGCTTCTCAGTTTTAGGAGGTCCCATTTATTCAATGTTGCCCTTATTTTCTGTGCTACTGAGGTTATACGTAGGAAGTGGTCTCCTGTGCCCATGTGTTGTAGACTACTTCCTACTCTCTCTTCTATCAGGTTCATCATATTCAGATTAATATTGAGGTCTTTAATCCATTTGGACTTGAGTTTTGTGCATGGTTATAGATATGGATCTATTTTCATTCTTCTACAGGTTGACATTCAGTTATGCCAGCACCATTTGTTGAAAATGCTTTCTTTTTTCCATTGTATACTTTTAGCTCCTTTGTTGAAAGTCACGTGTTCATAGGTTTTTGTGGGTTAATATCTGGGTCTTCTATTCTATTCCATTGGTCGACTTCCCTGTTTTCATGCCAATGCCTGCCTGTTTTCAATACTGTAGCTCTGTAATGGAGTTTGAAGTCAGGGATAGTAATGCCTCCGGACGTTCCTTTATTGTATAAGATTGTTTTGGCTATCCTGGGTTTTTTGTTTTTCCATATAAAGTTGATTATTGTTCTCTCAAGGTCTGTGAAGAATTTTGTTGGAATTTAATGGGGATTGCGTTGAATTTATAGATTGCCTTTGGTAGAATTGCCATTTTTACTATGTTGATTCTACTCATCCAAGAGCATGGGAGATCCTTCTATTTTCTGGTGTCCTCTTCAGTTTCTTTCTTCAAAGACTTATCGTTCTTGTCAAATAGATCTTTCACTTTTTTGGTTAGAGTTACCCCCAAGATACTTTATTCTATTTGTGGCTATTGTAAAAGGTGAAATTTCTCTGATATCCCTCTCTGCTTCTCTATCCTTTGTGTATAGGAGGGCTACTGATTTTTTTGAGTTGATCTTGTAACCTGCCACATCATCGAAGTTATTTACGTACATTTTTACACATGACCCATTCAGAGGTTTATTTTTGTCTGAATCTATGTTTTATCGCATATCTAAGTATTTTCTGATGAGGAGTGCCTTTTTTTAATGGTAAGCGGGCATGGCTAAGACTAAATCAACAGCCCTGCCTGTTTGTTCTACCCAGTCCAACATGGTTGACGCATGTTCACCATCTTTCTGAGCCATGCTCACCACTTTTGCTAGCCATCCCAGCTCCAGGGATGCAGCAGGTCTTCGTTGGCACCTAGTACCACTCTGCTCAAAAGCCCTATTTAAATGCTCTGTAGCCGAACCTCCCAAAAGAACCATAGCCACTGTCTCTTAGAGAATCTATGCAGCTTTTTCTGCTAATGCTGAGTGAATTTATTGCACTTGTATGAATACATAGGACCAACACAGTATATTCTATGTCTCTAATATGTTAGAAGCCACTGGTGCAATTACTTGTAATGCTTCAAATTTTAACTCATTTCTTTTGAAAGAATCCATACTCCACCATACCTGGAATGCAGTAATGAAAAAACAAAAGTTCTGGTGTATAATAATATATGGGGAATAATAACTGTTTTACTCACTATCTCCTTTTAGTGGGTGTATTTGCTGGTGATTGAGCACATTGAAAGTGTATCCAAGCTGAATTTCCATAATCACTGAAGTTTGCAATAGTAATTTAAAGTTCATAGATATGTGTTTCCCAAGCATAGGTGAATATACTTGCTATGCATGCTGCTAGACCATTTTCTGGCCTGAAATGTTAATGGGCAGAGTATTAGGCTTTGGATATATTCAGACCAATTAAACTAGGAAGATTATTGACAATAGTATTTTCACTGGTTGGTTGGCATTAAACCTGAATAGAACTGTCAGAAGGTAATTGGATAAAGGACAGTCATAATACCAGGATAATAAAACCACATAGCAGAAGAGTTTACCTTTTTCTTTTGAATGCAAGGCATGTAATTTGCAATATTCCTTTTGAATCTTTGACACTTACTTCTAATAAGAAGTATATGAGAAAAAGAATCTACACTCAAGTTTTCTCAACAGTAACGATATTATATGGTAAGGGAGAACATCGATCATGCTGTATCACACAGCTGAGCTTCCTTCTCTTTGAAACCACAGTCATATTTCAAAATGATTTTGGCTTCTTTTCTAAATAGTAGGGGTTTTTTGTTCCTTTTATTTCAGGTATAATGAGTGTTTTTGGTCTAATGACACAATTAATGCGTCATTAGCAATCTAAATTAGTTTTTCATTTTGTATATTTAAAAGAATGTGTGTTATCAAAACAGATTAGAGCTCAGAGAATGGGAGGAGATAGTGATATCAAGTAACTGCTATAATACACTGTTGTGATTACTATAGAGAGACACGAAAAACTAATTTTCTTACTATTCATGAAAAATTATGAATCAGTGTTTGGCTGAGCAGTCGCTCATGGGTTGGATAAGGGCTAATGTGACTGTGGTTCTTACTGCTGAATCTTTGGCTGCTGATGCATCCTGAATATGGGGAGTCATCATCACCAATTGCAAGCCCCCTGCTAAGTCCACAGTGCTCTAGTGAATACTTGTAAAACCTATGGTCTCACAGATTAAATTGAATGTTTCAAAAAACAAAATGAATTGACTTGAATGTGAGAAACAAACTGGTATAGAATAGCAGGGATAGACAGGCATGGGTAGTACTAATAGAGAGAATGGAAAATGTGTGTGTGTGTGTGTGTGTGTGTGTATGTGTGTGTGTGTGTGTATGTGTGTGTGTGTTTGCTATACAGAAAGTACATGAGTGAACTTTTCAAATAAGGAGGATGCGTTATGAAGGACCTGTAGATAGCAGTACCTTTTAAATAATATTCTAATTCTGAGATTTTACTGATTTGAACTATGATAATGGCAGTAGCATTGTTGAGAAAGAAGATAAACATTTTGAGTCTCAAAAGACTGTCTGGGTTTGAGTCAGAGAAAGACTGTGTGTTAGGGCTAGTCTATACATGTATCACATTAAACACCATGGAAATGATGCTACCTATAGTGGTACTAGTGGTACTTAAGATACTTAAATGTTCAAGAAAGAGAATTGAAATTTTGTGTCTAGCTCGGGCTACATATCAAACTCCAGGCCAAGCTATGCTCCATAGTTAGACTTTGTATCAAATTGTTAAAATTTAAAGTCTTGACTGTAGTAGGAATTATCTAAAGACATAGGAGAGAAATTGCATAATAACAGTCCAAACCAATCTAACAAATAAAAACAAAACAGTGCTGTCCCTGTAAATTTTCCTCAGATATCAAAATTTTGTGGACGTGTAGGAGGAATACCCAATAAAGGATATGCCAACAAGGAAGTAATTGAAGAAAATGTCTGAAAATATGCCAAAGTGTGAACTATTTCAAGAAGATAGAAAGTATTTTAAACAGATGACTATTTCTGTGACAATAAAATCTGAGACAGAATAAAATCTTTTAGACTTTTCCAAAATGGAAAATATTTTTAACCTGTACATGTTCAAAGTTAGAGTGGATGCAAGTCATATCAACATTTGTTGAGTTTACAACCACTGAATATGATGACACTCATTGAAACAACAGAAAGGAAATAAAATATTTTGGAGGATAATGGAAGAATGAATCCTGAATTCCATTGAGGATGATATGTAGCTGGCGATGTTCAACTACTAGAAAATCACATCGCCTAGAAATTTAAATAACAACCTTGCCGAGACAGAAGAATTTCTATTTATTTTAGCTACTTTTATTATTTCCTTTGTTTTCTTTTTTGTAAATGTTCTCATGTTTAATTGAAATAAAATCAGGTCCAAACCGTCATGGAAAACTTACAAATTTTCTTAATATATAATGCTTAACTGCAGTATTCATGAATCACTATTTGCAAAAGAGACTAATGGCAAATGAATGAAGTGTGTTCTTGCTTTTATTAAATACTAAATATTTCAATGTAGTCTAATATAGTTTAAGGTAGTTAATACCTAAAGAGTACAGTTTCTATATGCCATGTCCTTGTTAGTAATTGTGAAGTCAGGCATCCACATAAAATGCAAACCTACCCAAGGGACTAGGGTATGTTGACTGACTGGTATGTTTGAAAACCTGGAAAACCTGTCTCTGAACACATGCAAAGACAACCATACAACACACAAAAAAAAAAACTGAATAAATAAATCCCAATCAAAATAGATAGTTCTCTTTAAATAGTCTTAAAAAAGAAAAACTTAAAGATAAATTATTAGATATTTTTATCATGTTTATACCTTAGGTATATAATATATTATTACATTTTACACTTGTTCCAGCTATCCATCTAGACATCAAATACAGTTAGATGCTTAAAAATTTCTGCAATTCATACTCGTTCTCTTGGAAGCAAATCATCATGTAGATGTTTCATGCTTAGACTACTTCATTCACAATGAAATGTATTGGGTGGGAATGTGAAAATATTCATAAATTGATTCAAATTATTTTTGTCACACAGTTTTTGATACTAGTAAAAGAAAACATTGGATATGATTGACCTTATTAATTTTAATTTTATACAATTTAATAGAAGTTATATTAGTGATTTTACAAAATAAAACCTTTATTCATTTATGCTTCTGAAAAATGACCTTGTAAAATGTCAAAATTGTTATTGTATGCTTTTGAAAAATACTTAATGATTTGTATTTGATGCATTTAAACTCTGTATTGAAGGTCAAGGATTCTATTAGAGCATTTTTGTCAGTAAAATGTTGACAGAAACTAAGTAGGTAGTTGAATTCTCCTTGACAATACTGTCACATTTGTTAAGAAAGTGTCTAATGATAAGGCCAAATTTTACTCATTATTTTTCTTAATAAAAACAATGAGTTCATTAAATATTGCCTTAATTAGAGTCTGTGTTGTGTCAAATTTTAGGTCACTACCAGAATTCGTATTTAATAAGTTGTTGCACTTGAATCATTCTCAATGTGTGTGTGTGTGTGTGTGTGTGTGTGTGTGTGTGTGAGAGAGAGAGAGAGAGAGAGAGAGAGAGAGAGAGAGAGAGAGAGAGAGAGAGAGAGGCCATAAATTTGGATGAAATGAAGTTGGATATCACAAATGTGTTGAATTTTGGGTTTCTCTCAGTGATTTTTTAATTTAAAGTTGAACTTAAATATACATAAATGGACCTGTAGTCATACTCCAATCCAGGCCCATGATAAAAGATCATGAAGAAATGATAGAACATAATAGCTTTTATTTGTTATTTGTTTTCTCATTTCCATCTTATGACTCTAAAAATCTTCAACTTTTTTACATGCATGTAATCTTATTAAAGTTTGAATGCTATATTGAAATCATAAGGCTACTGGTTCCTGGTAACTATAGATTGTATATTCAACTATTTTTAATTTTATGAGTCCTTTTTAGGCTCCTTTGATTTCAGAAGACCTTGAACTGTTACTCGTCTTTCTCTAGGTAGGGCTGCATTCATATCCCACCTCTATAGTTATCTCCATTTTGTTAATGATTGTGAGCTTTTCCTATTTTATCTAAAGATTGTGATCATTTCTGATTATATTAAATGTCACACTTTTAATATTCTTTAAATAGATTTCAATGGGTAGCATAAACATTAAAACTGAAATAGTGAATTTAGTTCTCAAATGTATAAAGTAGACATCTGTCTATCATATATTCAATTGATGTTTTCATTACAGATGTCATTGTCCATTAGTATAGACTTAGTTTTATCAGATTAAATAAGGGACCATAGTTAAATGATAGCTTTTGGTAAAGGAAATAAATGCTTTTTTCTGTAAAGGACATCCTGAACTACTTCATATGATTTAACTGTATTATTATTATAATATTATATTATTATATAATGTTGTTGCATTCTGAAGATATAGTCCATACTATGCCTCAGTGAAGGTGACAATTTATATATACTAACCTTTAAGTGCTATGACATTTCTGCTTAGAAAATGTAAACTGTGTTACTTGTCTCATGTACATCCTTCCAATTTATTGCATTCTCATATTTTCTGAGTAGAATGTTACTTGATTGAAAAAAATCACCATTGTCTTACAACCAATTCAGTTCCTCTAATGTTTTTTCTGTATGCATATAAACGATAGTGTCTAAATAATAGATTAATCATTTTTAGTTTATAAAACTGTATTCCATTAATATTGGTAAATTTTGTTGTTTAGTAACACTAAACACATAGTAATTTTCTAGTTGTTTTGTGAAATAACAATTAGACACGAATCAGTGTGGTGCTCATGCCTATAATCTGTATTGGGGAGGCAAAGACAGGATGATCTTCTAATTGGAGACCAACCCAGTCTCAGTAGAGACCCCTTTGTTCACAGTCTTAAAACGATAAGCGAAGTTACGTGGATTAGCTGCATTTTTCTGTTAAAGACAGAAATTTATGCTATAATCAATATTAGTGAAGTTTGCTTTTTTTATTTCCACTTCTTGTGTATCAGCAGGAGGTCATGGTAAAAAAGGAAAGCTGATGTCAATTGACATGTTAGATTTTGTTAGAAAAGTAATCACAGGAAAGGAGGTTATGGAACCGACTCTCAGTGCTCAGACTCTCTTCTTCCACTGCCTAATTTATACTAGGTAATATCCTTAATTTCTCTGTATTTTTTAAGATAAGAACTGGGGATAATAATGTTATCTACTTTGGGCTTTTTGAGTGAGTTAATGCATGTCTAATGTAGTTGTGGTCATTTTATCAGTATCAATCCACTTGTTATACCAGCAGGTGTTAAGTTAAAAGATTGATTTTGTTCGTTTTATGTGTATGTGTTTGTGCCTGCATGTGTTTCTGTACACCATGTGCTTGCTTGATACCCTGGATGCCAGAGATGGCATCATACCTGCTGGATATGGTGTAGTTATTAATGTTAACTCTTTCTTAAATTGAGATCATATTGATTCATGGGAGATAGTAAGATAGTAATTCTTGGGTCAAGATCTTAATATACTCTCTTTTTCTTATTATTTTAACTCATTTCTTAGAGTAGTCATTTTTCAAGTTAATTATGAAATAGAATAGAATAAATTATTTTTCTAACTTTCCTTAATTTTTCGCTTTTTAATTTTCTTTTTGTTATTTTTCAAAAATCACCAAAAAGCTAGATGAAGCAATGGTAGAGTAAGATGTCTTAAAAGAAAATGATTAATGAAGTCTATACTTTTAATGTATGAAATAATCTTTGTCTGTGAAAACATTACCATTTTGAACACTCAGTCCAGGCAACACTGTATCATATTTTAAATTGCCACATTATTTTTTCTCTTTCTGATTTTCAAATACAAGCCTCACACCCTTGCTTTCTTTTACTGTCTGCTCTGTTTCCCATTTCTAGCCTTCCTTCTGTCTTCAATCTTTTTTCACAGTGTTAATTTCTCCATAAGGGTGTCTTTAGAGGAAATTAATAATGAAACTATTTAAGTTTTTCATCTCTAATTTTTTTTCTAGTTTCTAAAATATTTTAGGACAAGGAGCAAAACTTTCTTTCCTAACTCCAGATATTTACTTTGTATTTATTCTCCCTTCAAATTAAATAATTGATAAGAATTACTAGAGTACGCATGGCAGTTTTTAATTAAGAATCTGAAACTATTCCTTTATAGTTTTTGACAGTTTTAACAAGGACTTGATATGTTGCTTAGGCTTTACTTGTTTTATTTATTCATATTTCCTGAGTATCTTATGTGTTCAGTTTTATTACAGCTCGATAAATGTGACTCCTCACATGAAAGGGTTTATATTCTACTGAACAAGTATAGCTATGAAGAATACTTTATATTATAATGTCAGAATCCATATAGCTAAAGTATGAGAACTACCTAGGGGATATTCATTTTGCTTGAGGCAGATGAAAAGGTTTCATTTGGGGAGTAATTTTGATTCTGAAAAATGAAGGGAATTTTGCCATATTGAAAAAAAAACAGTTATGATTATATAGGTCAAGGTATTTTAAGGAAAGTATTTTCAGATAATCTTGGTGCTAAAACACATAGTTTTGAGAAATGCCGTGTCAACCATGAGAAAAATACTAGTCAATAATATTTATTGAATGATTTTACTGTACTAAGTGTTACATATAATCTGTCATTCAATCATCATATCTTTTTGAAGTATATAATGATTTTGAAGGGTAATTAGGAAAAACATTTTAATAGTTGATGCTCCAGATGGTTAAGTGACTCCCCCAAGATGTAACAGAAATGACAGATCTGGGCACTGAGCCTCTCATTTTGATTCTGGATTCTTTGTCCACGTGTTAAGTTCACACAATAAACCATTTTATATGCTGGAATGGAAGTGAAAATATAAATAGTATAAAATAACTTAGCTTCTCCATTTGATGCATCCTTAATTTAGGACTTATAACACTTTTTAAAAATAATTTTACAGGAAAATGGTATGTGCTATTTTGGTGATATGTAGAATATTCAGAGTGCAGTTACATTAGTGTGAGAAAATCACCAGAATTAATAAAAAAAAAAAGATGGATTTAAATGCTGTTTTTTTTAAGAGAGCCATTTACCTGTTTTGAGGCTTGGTACACAAAGTTGAGTTTAATAATATGTGCCTTCCATGGCTGTATTGATACTAAATGAGAAAAATCATGTAGATTGAAGAATTCCTGGGAGTGTTGGGAAGGCATGGGCAGGTGTTGTAAATTTAATCTCTTCAAATGTTAGCAAAGACTTTGTCTGAAGGAATTTGCAATTTTTAAGACTGTTTTATGATTGTGATTAATAGCTATCAAACCATACAGAAGGCAGAGCTAGGCAGATCTCCATGAGTTTGAGGCCTGTCTGGTCTACAGAGAGAACTCCTGGACAGCTGGAGCTACACAGAGAGACCCTGTCTTGAGAAAACAAAAAACCAAAACAAACAAACAAATGAAACATACGATTCTGCATGTTTTCCTCAGGTTAAAAATGGAAAGGCAGGCAACATCACTCGGTGGTTAAAGGATATGCTACTTTTGCATAGAAATGGAGTTAGGTTCTCATCTTACCCAGGCTTGCTCACAACTACCTGTAACTTCATTTCCATGAAATATGATTCCCTCTTCTGGCCTTTATGGGCACTCCCCTATATGCGCATATCGATACACAGAGGAACACACATGAAAATAAATAAGTGTGTGTGTGGGGGGGGAGACCACCAGTTTTATGGGGATGAGTGTACATTGCTTATGCCTAATCCCTACTGTTGATGAAATACAAAATAGAGAAGTAAACTTAGAAGTTGGGGAATGAGTAAAAATTTGTTGCAGAAAAGTAGACCGAAAGTACAGGATGATGTCTCTGCAGGACACCATCAGATATTTGTTTTAAAAAGTTGCTCAAAGTTAAGCATTGCCTTGGACTGTTATTTGGACATCTTTTCAGAAAAAGGGGGCAGCCTTTGACTGAACACAGATAAAATCAAGGAGTCTGGAGAAATAACTCTGCCTACCTCTCTCTTTCCTTCATGTGTTCATTGAGCAGAAAATAGCCATGGAGAAAAGGGGGTGGACAGCTGCTGTGTTCTTGCTTGTCAGTTTTCAGTTGGATAGAAATGCACAGAGAGAATACCAGCAGAGGCTCATGGTCCCAGTCTGCTGTCACTTAATAGCTGTAATGTTTGCCTTTGGTAGGGATTTTGTCATCTCCCTTGCTGTCATCTGTCACTTCCTGTGCTTGTCAGTGTGCCTTTTCTACCTCAGTACTTGGTGCCCAAGTGCTAGCATTAAAGAAATTAAAGGCTGTAACACCTTTGTCTCTTAATTACTGAGTTAGCTTGGATGCCTGGAGCTTCCTAGCATCGGCAGGCAAACGATTTTAACAGTACTCAGCCCTAGACATACCACTGTGCCAGGAAAATAAGCATGGAAAAGAAATGGAATTAAAAGTGGCATTTAAAAAGGGACCTTTGACTATTTTAAAATATGTTTTCATGAGAACATCAGCCTGTAGATTCTTTTTCTCTGTCATCAGTTCCCACCAATCCTTGTCTTTGGTATACCCACTGCTATTAAGAGTTCTTAGCTCCTAGTAACTTACTCCTTAGTTAAAACAGTCAATTAGCACAGTCAGATATACAGTAATAATTCTGTGAAGGAACCATGGGAAATGGAAAAAGAATGAAAAAGAGATAATGATTAGTGTGTAATATTAAGTAGTAGTTGAGAATGAAAGAGAATAACGAAAACGAACAAAGAAAAACAAAAATAACTCATAGACAAAACTCTCAGTTTCTGTGAAGTGGTCTGAGAACCCAGTTGATGCAGTTAAAATGGATCATTGTTTGCTTTGCTTTGCTCCTCATAGTGACTTTGTCATTGTTATTGTTACTATTATTATTAATTTCAGTATTCTAGCAAATGTCTGTTTTTGATTCTGATTTCTGACATTACTTTTGTTGTGTACTTCTCCTTGCCTCTATTTCTGCTCACAAATTTTCTCTTTCTTTTTCATGAAACATCATGTTTTAATCTTTTTTTCCTAATCCCTTCCTAAACTCTGAGCTTTTGCATTTATGACTCCATGGATCAGATCAATTCCTTAGCTTCTACTGTCTGAGAACCCAGTATAGACAGACATTTGTCAGTTGAAAACTTCTTGCAACAGACCAGCTGCTTTTCCACAGAAAAAAAAAAGAGAGATTCTCAGGCCCCAGTGTCAGATATAACAGTAATAAACTCTGGAGTCCAAATGCTGGTTTTGTAATCATTCTACCACTTCCTAGCCAAGTGACCTTCGGCAAGTCACATACCCTCTAAATATCTGAATTTCTTCATTTGTAAAATAGGAGAAAAATCTTAATATTGATTTTGGTATAAGTTCATCAATGTCCACAAACAAATTATCATTTTCATGAGAGATAAAGATATAGTAAGCGTTATATAAATATTGAATGTCATTTCTATTGCTATTCATATTTATTGGTATGTCAAGGTGAAGCAGGAATATGAATTAGAAATATGTCTAATTTTCCAATTGACTTTTATTTCAATTTTGAGTCTTTTAGAAATTTATCATAGAAGCCATTTATTGTCATTTATAACAAAGATATTTTATTCTACTTCATTAATGATATGATTGTGATCATATTTTTAAAACTCAAGAAAAACGCTGAAGCATATTCACATATTTAGAAATCATAGAATTAATGTAAAGTTTCACAAAATAAGCAAAGATATAATGAAGCCAAATATGTCAAAGCTAATGTTAAGCCAATTTAAATGCTGAACCAGCATTAATTTGGAAATTGCAGATTTTTTTATAATGTTAGTTTCTAATCTATGTGTGTTTTTGCTTACATAAATCCATTTGTGCTTCATTTTATAGCATCTTATTTTGATTTTCATTGATGTACAATAAAAGTGGTTGAATTTTTGAAATTTCCCTCGTCTTTTCTACCTGTATTCATTCATTAAGTGACCTAGCTTAGGTAAATCCTTCTAAGATTCTTACTGTAAATATATTTAATATTCTGATCTTTTTTCTCTTTCCCTCCTTTTATTGATTTTTTTGGCCCTGTTAACTCATTTGCACATTCCTTGATATGTTTACTTAATAAAGTTGTTTCTTCATTAAATCAACCACTTCCTTGAAACCTCTCTTTATACCAGGTGCTTCCTTGGCCAGTTTTCAGAGAATGGTATATATATACAAGAAAATTATGAGCTATACTCTAAGTATAATTTAGTCCATTCTTGCATACTGTCTTTAGTTCTGAGGACATTATATTTAAGTGGTTTTGTTGTTATGAATGTGTCTAAAAGCCACTTAGCATTTTTGTGAGAACTTTGTTAATTACACCAGGGCTTACAATTAGCTGTATAGTACAGATAAAATATCCTCAGGTTAGAATCCTTTGATAAGGGAATGTCTTAAAACACACAATGAGCTCCCAAAATGCCACTGATAAATTCTTTTTCTTGTTTTCATCTGGATTTATAGATGGTGCAGTTATCCAAGTCTGAAATCAAAGTTTAATCTTTCTTTTCATAATGCAAAAAAACAATGGTTACTCCATTAGAAAAATATTGTGTGGCTTTTCTAGAGGTTAAGTTATTCTCATAAGACTTAGAGAACATCTCATGTAGTCTATGAGTTTATGTAATTAAGCAGAAAGTGAAGCTTCTGGAAATACAAAATTAATATCATTCTTGGCCTCTTAGTTTAGTATATTTTCCTCGCCTCTTATTTGAGAATACATCATGATCCACTCTTTGTACTATCAAGGGCAATTTGGAGTAATCATCTTATTTTATAATTAAAGAGATTGTTTATAGTATAAACTATATTTTGTGAACAACTGGCCATTTCAGTGGATGTTATGCTCTTTTTTTTATTAGTCTTTTCAAGACCAAAACACTTTTCACAAAATGGAATAATGCTGCCAAGTTGCTTCCATGAGGAGTAGGTACATGTAATCCCTAGTAAGGAGTTTGAATAGCACTTTTCCCCCCAAATTTTTCAGTGTTATTCATATTAAATAAATAGTACGTTGCAGTGTTGTGACTTACAAAACAAAAGAAAGAATTCCTAATGCCTCTTTTCTTAATTACTGACAATTTTTTAATTAATTTATTTTTTGTGAATCCCAGATAATCTCAATAAAAGGAGAAAAAGCATGTAAATGGAGGTGACCTGCCATAGATTATTTTTACTTTATACTTTCTGCCAAGATATGGAATGGTGACTATCCAGGACTTGAGAGAAGCACATAAATATAACAGAAACTTAGTTAGCAAGTTGAGCAAGGGAATTGTTGCTTGCAAAACTTGTTTTAAGTTGTTTGCTTCACAAGATATGCTTAAACATATATCAGATTGTGAAGAATTTAGACTCTTGATACCAATATTTCATGCTCACATATTTACAGTTGTTGATTCGTCATTTTAAATAAAGTAGAGCATAGGAGCTTGGAAGATGGTTCAGTGTTAAGAGCACCAACTCCTGAGTTTAATTCCCAGCAACCACATGGTGGTTCACAACCATCTATAGTAAGACCTGATGCCCTCTTCTGGCATGCAGATGTACATACAGACAAAGATTACATATAAATAAATGACTTTTTAAAAAATAATAAACTACATCTTACTTGATAAGTTAAGAAGCCTCTAATTTTATTTCTTATTTGTACAGAGATTAGGAAAATCCTAGCATTTTGCAGGTTAAGAATAAAATACATACACATATACAGACTTTGGTATAACTTCTAAATATATAGTCAACCATTTCAAAGTAAGTACATGAGTCTATTTCCTCTTACTTTTACAAAATAAGTCAGGCTGAGTTTATTATAAATAAGATTAGTTTATTAAGTTTTACATTTGGAAGGCTGAAAGTTCAGTCATCATACCACCATGTCTGGGAATGCTGTGTTTGCTTGCACAACCATCGCAGATAATTGTACTGTAGGAATGCATGCCAGATGAGGGCATCACATACTTAGAGAAATATATATAAACTCCCTCTAGGCCCCACGTTTTAATGATCCTATTACCTCTTAATATCATTACACCAAGGACCATGAATCCTTCAGTGAAACCCTCTACACATAACCATATTGCAGTACAAAGTTCAGGTTTTTTAGTTTTTACATTTTTTTGTTTTTAGATTGTATTTTTCAAAGAAATAACTCTATTTGCTATTACTGTGAGTTTGCTACTATGCTTGCACTTTTCATATATTTCTGATTTGTATCATGTTTTGTGTACACCAATTTTCATAGAAATTATGATATTGTTCTCATGCACTTAATTAACTACTCATAAATGATTTATGTCATCTTATTGTTTTAATTAGCAGACTATTTTATGGTCGTTTTAGGTTCATGAAAAATTGAATGAAACTGTTGCTGTGCTTTTTCTTATCTATTCCTTCCACGTTTCTCTGTTACTAAGATTGGGGTTCTCTATGTTTGGACAAGTATATAATGGCATGTATCAACCACTTTAATGTCATGTGCAATAGTTTCTTTTCCCTATCACTCCACTATAAAGCACCTGTTCATTCTTCCTTCACTTCCCAAATTTCTTTCCCACACTGTTTCCATGCTTTTACCTAATATTTTTGTACTAGCATTATTCCAACCAAAACAAAATCTAGAGTCCTGAAAATCAATTTTTGAGTATCTTTATTTTTTTTTTTTACCAGTCTGAGACTGCAGACTTAGCCTTTCCTCTTTTCAAATTTGAGAATTCTCGTTTTCTGGTCCCCTCCCCCACCTATACTTCATGCCTGGCTACTGGCCAATCAGCATTTTATTAAACCAATACAAATGACAAATCTTTATAGGGTAGAAGACCATTGTCCCACAGTATAGCCTCTTTGGAATAATTATCTGAATAATTTTATTTTATTTGCAATTTTGTACCTAATATTATAGTGATATTTTATTTTATGTTGTAATAAATAAAGCTTGCCTAAACATCAGAAGGGCAAAGCTATGTCACTAGAGGTCAGGCAGTAGTGGCACACACTTTTAATTTCAGAATTTGGGAGACACTGGAAGATGGATATCTATGAGTTCAATGCTGATCTGGGCTACACAGGATCAATGCTATAAAAAATCCAGGTGGTGGTGTACTTTTAATCCAGTACTAGGGAGTCAAGCCTTTAATCCCATCACTAAAGGAAATATAAATTCGAGAAGAGAGATGCTTAGTCTGCTTAGTCAGTTTAGTTGGCTTAGTCTCCTGTTGCACAGCTTTGGTAAAGGTAAGACTACTCTAGTGGCTTAGCTGCTTTGTTTTTCTGCTTTTCAGGTTGAATCCCAATGTCTGACTCTGAGTTTTTATTATTTGTGCTACATTTAATATGATATTAGTTTGTCCATTTTTATCCTATTCCAAGTAGTAATAATACAGTTTTTACTGACAACATAAAAAAGTCTTCTAAAAATGAAAGCTGTTAGTGAAGTGATAAAAATCAGGAAAGATAATTGTCACATTATTATGTGAAAGAGAACCTTGGAGGAATGTATCAAATTGCTAATGTCAAACAAGACTCCAGTGTTTTAAGTCTTCCCTTACTCAATTGCAACATTCACTGGATTAAAAAAAAACAAAAACAAAAAAAAACGAAAAGGACAATTCAAGCTCTTGTCTGTGTAGTACTATGTTCTTGTCTGTGTAGTACTATGGTTGATCCAATCACTTTCTGTTCAGAAAATCTAGTTAACACTAGCTTGACTATCAATGCATTTTAACAAACACTGGTCAGAGTGATTACTTGAAAGCCTTTGTAGTGAGAATGATCTTGAAGCATAGTGTAAATAAACCCTTGAGTGAGCTGTCTCACAAACACTATTGTGATTTATGTAAAGCTCTTTGATTGTATGCATGCCTGCCTGTGACTGTCTCTTGTCAAACTCCCTTATAATAAGTAGTAACTAACTTTTAGGTGTGTGTTTGTGGTGAGAAGGCAGTTTTACAGTAGCTCTTGTTATTATTCCCTGCCAAATGTTACATAAACATATGCCAAGGCTATTGGAGTGTGACTGGTCAAACTTAACTCTTGATTCTTTAGAATGACTTTACCTCTTGGAAAAACAAATCTCTTTATTTCTTTGAGTAGGTGAGACCTTGATGTGCAGTGTCCTTTTTATATTGCTCTTAATATACTCCTGGACTTGAACATATACAGTCTTCAAAATTATCACAGTATACGTGAATGTTAAAATCTTTGAGTAATATTCATTTAGAATCAGTATTTCTAAGGACTCTCATAAAATTGAGGATATACTATAAACTGTGTTGTAGTTCAAAAAATGAAATGAACAAATGTTAAGTAATAATGAAATACAAAAAGTATAAACAAAACAAGTTTCTGTACTCTAATAAGCCTCTCTGCCCACACAACAATCCAATTCATCCAAATAAACCGAATTAGAAAAAGCCCAGGTTTATGAACACACTGGATAAGGAAAATGTGGTACAATAACAAAATGGCATACTACACAGTGGAAAAAAGTAATGGCATCTTAATATTTGTGGACAAATAGGTGGATCCTAGAAAACATCATACTGAGTGAGGTAACCCAGACCCAGAAAGACAAATATAGTATACTCATAAGTGGCTTTTAGACACAAAACAAAGAAAAACCAGCCTACAATTCACAATCCCAGAGAACCTAGACAACAAAGAGGACCCTAAGAGATACATACATGGATCTAATCTACATGGGAAGTAGAAAAAGACAAGATCTCCTGAGTAAATAGGGAGGATGGGGATCATGGGAGACAATAGAAGGGGAGGGGAAAGTCAGGGAGGGGATCAGAGAAAAATATATGGCTCAATAAAAACAATTTTTTAGTACTAAAAAAGCCCGGGTTTAATGGGTAAAATGCTCCCAGGTGATTTTTCCGGCCCTCCAGAGAGGAGACTGGGAAGGGAAACTGAAAACCACCTGTGTTTTTTCTGGACAACAGTTTAAATACCCTGTGGGAGTGGTCTTGAGCATTTCTGGAAAAGGAACCAGGTTTGATGGACTTTTTCAGATGAGAGAGTGTTTGGGGAGAGCGACATGGGGAAGGGATTGAGGTTGAGCGTCCACTAGAACAATCTCAGAATTTTGGGGCTAACCAAGCCCCTGTTAAGAGTGTATCTCACATGGTTTATGAAGGCATTAATAGTCTTTTTTCTAGGGCTAGGGTGAATTGAGAGAAATTTGAAAATCTTTCTCATCCAAATGTGAAAATAGAGAATTAAACAAAGCAAATAACACATTTTAAAAAACTTTTCATGTAACATATTTTGATAATATTCTTTCCTCTGTAACCCTTCTCCAAAGCTCCTTTGCACTTTCCTGCCCACTGGACTTCAAGTTTTCTGTAAAAATATACCAACTAAAAAAACAAAAATCCCCAAACCTAATAAGAAGGGAAAGAAAAAATAAAAGCCTGAAAAGTCACACCCACACACCCACATACATAATAAAATACTCCATTTTGTATTGGATAACTACTCTGGGGCCTGAGGCATACGACCTTCCCTTGAGTATGATAGTTAGACCCACTAACACTTCACTGAAGAAAATTTATATTCCCTTTCTCATCTTCTGCCAATTGCAAGCAACCTCTTGGTGAGCGGTGGGTCTTTATGTATGCTTACCCTTTTCTGTTCTGCTGTTTTATTTTAACCTGTCCAGGTCTTATGTGTGTTTTCACAATCTCTGTGAGTTCATATATGTATTTGTCCTGCTGTGGGATTTTGTCTAATTTAACTTTGTATTTTGATGGTGTCTGAAAAAATATGAAAGCTGTTCTTATGCAGACTAATATGACTGCCTAATTCATATTCAAATGCAATTTATGTTATAGTTCTTGTACCTATATCATTCAAAGATAAAGAGGAACCAATATAATAACTACTCAAAACATGATTTTATAGTGTAGTGCCTTCATGTTTAATAGTAAAAATTAAACACGATGAAAACATCATAGATCTCAAACCATGAAGCATTACATTTTTAATTAATCTGAATTATGTAGTTATATGCTTTTCTAATCAAGTATAACTTAAGGCTCCTGGGATAGTCAGCCTCAGAAACAATATTTTTAAGGAGATTGAGGAATTTTCATATCTTTAACTTTCAAACTGCAGGTGGCCCTCTTGATCTTTCAGCTTAGTTTTTATGTTAGTAACTTTTGTTCTGCTTTCTTGTTGCCCTCTAAGTACTTAGAAAATATTTTTTACCCAGATTAATAGATTTTCTTTTGAAACTTCTTGTTATCCTATTATTGGTTTATGAACAACATGGCTTTGTTTCCTCACATGTAGAAGATTTTTTTTCCCAAATATTACTAAATCAGCATTTAGAACACCTGCGATCTCCTTCTGCAGTTGAACTTGCTAAGTATCAATTATACTGTTAATAATGCTTCTACAAGATGACACCAGTGGTGTTGTATTATATAAAAATTACAATAAAAACCAAATGATGTTTTTCATTTTCCTTCCTCTTGTTTTCAGTGTAGTATTCTGAAGGCAAATTAAAGAGTTCCACAATAGCCCAGAATGGAGTATAACAAAAGTTTATTTGTTTGGGGACAAAACTCATAGTAAGGCTCATCTGTTTGTACTGGAAGCTGGAAACTGAATCCAGAAGAAAAGGGGGCCTGCACAGGGTTTTCATCTGCACTTAGAGTACATCAAACCATGCCCAAAATGGACTGATATCTAAAAGGCTATTGGCTGAAGGAGTTCCCACAACTGCATTCGATGTTAAATTCTGTGTAATGTTTTATATATATATATATATATATATATATATATATATATATATATATATCCTTGTAGTACTGCTGTTTTATGCCATGATAAACACATGTGGTTTTTGGAGTATCAAAATAAATGGTCAGGAATACCTATAGATACAATTTCAGATGTTAAGTTGTGATTCAACTATTTTTTTTTACACATTCTCATAATAATTTTACGGGAATTTCCTAGTTCCATTAATCTTAAGTAGCATAAAGGTTCAGAAAAATTATTGGCAGCGTGGCAGAGGTAAATTAGTGGATAGCATAGTGATTAATTTGAATCCTAAACTGTAATAAATAATAATAGCATGGTAAATTTTTATAAGCTGAAAATCTGATTTTTCCCTTTTCTAAGTAAAGAATATGCATTAACTACTTTTTAAGATACTAGATTAGTCTAAAATATGAGGAAGCAATGGAAATAGTCCTAGAAAGATAGTTCTTGGCAGTACTTGATTATGTTAAAAGTATAAGTGACCATAGCCAAAAGATTGTTGGCACCAAAGGTCTTATACTAAGATGTTTGTCAAGTAATGAAATTAAAACTCCAAATATTGAATTCTTCATGTCTTTCTTATAAATATTCTTGTAGTACCACTATAATAAGTAACTGATACAAAACTGACCTTAAAAATGACGCTTACTGCAGCTGGACTGTTGTCCTGGAGATTCACAGAGGAGGCCTCCTAGGAATTATTTGTATTTTCCTTTTGTGTAAAGTTTTGTGTAGAAATTCACTGTGCAAACAGTAGCTATTCGCTAGCACCTGTTTCTGTTGAGGGAAAAGGAGCCTTTTATTTAGAGACCATCAGTTGGCATTTCCTCACTGCACAATGGACCTATATAAAAGGCGAACATTCCACTGATGCCAAAGGAAGCCTGAGCTTTCAACATCAGGGTTCCATGTAAACATTGAATCTACCAATGTTTTCTTTTTACTATGCATGCCATTACATCTAAAACCTTTTTTAAAAAAAATAAGTTAATTCATAACCATAACACAAAACTCCCAAACTTCAGTTTTTAATTTAAAATCCAGCAGTATGTGAAATGCTGTCGCAATGTTTTGTGTAAGCGTGCTCATTTGCATAAATATTACTTTAATCTTCTTAAGGTATTAGCAAAGTAATTTCATTATAGAAGTAATGATGTTAAAATAGCCCATAGAATATTCTTTTAGTGATCATGGAATTGTTTTTAATGTATCTATTGTTATTCAATCTAAATGATTGGGAGGTTCATGATTAGTCCTTTTCAGTGTGACATTTACTACCTTTATTACTTACCAGCTGTCACTGACTCCTGACAGTTTTACCTGTCAGTTTGGTATTCTGCTAAAGCCAGCTTCTCAGTGGTCTGCCTAGCATTTTTGTTTTGTTTTTACAGAGCTTGATCCCATGATCATGCATGCTAAGCAAGTGCTATTCCCGTTGAGTCCCACCCCCTGGTCTCTGTTAGTTGTCTCTTTTTATTATTAGTATTTAGACTGTTCTTCACAAAACTTTCTGAATAAATTGAAATGTTTTGTTATTTTTTCTGTTTTAATGAAACTTTTACTTATTAATAGTTCTCATCATCTTTTAACCTTAATTGCTTGCTTATACAATCACAGCTTATTATATCTCAATGTTAGTCTCTTCTGGGATAGTTCTGGGGCCCTTTCTCTGTAGCTTTTGAAACAATATATTTTATAGGTATATGTTATGTTATCATAGTATTGCAAGACATACAACATTTGGGTTGTTTATACATTTTTGCTATTGTGTATCACTAACAATACCCATTATGTGGATGGATTTCTCTCGTCTTACATTCCTAATTTTTAAGCTCTTTACCCTTTTGCTTTTATGTTACTGTTACGTTACATTTGAAACAAAGGGGTTCAAGTGTAGAAATTTTATTGTAACAAGGAATATGATAGAAATTATTCCAATTATAAGTTGATTTACTATGCCTCTTAAAACATCATTTAGAAAGTATATTCTGAAATCCTTTTTATAAACTTTTTACTAATAGGGCTGTGTATGTGTGTATATACTGAACATTCAATTCAGTGCTAAATACACAGTAGCATGTGCATTATTATTAAATTATAAGCAAAGCACTATAATAATACTTCTACTTTTATCTAAAGGATATAGTTCCTTACTTTAAGAGAGTCTTGCATATCTACTTTGCTTATCTCATGTATTTTTATTAATATTTTTGTTTTCTATTTGATACCGTCAGCTACTTAACAGAGCATTTACCCAACATTGCTCTATTCAAAGAGCAGCATTGTAAACAATAACAACAAAAACCCCAAAACACTATTGTACCCATATAAACCATGTGGAAACCATTATATTCTATCCTTTCTAAGGCTCTGGGTTCTGTATTTTGAAAGTCTAATCACACTGTCAATCACTAAGACTTCCCACAACACAGTGCAATAAAAGTTTATAGTGTGATACTAAATTGCTGTGAGACTATTTGTTCTTCAGATATATTTACCTATCCATAAATACCTCTATATTAGTACCAATCCCATGTTGAGAAATTAAAATGTGAGGTTTTTATCTGTATGATTAAAAACCACCTAAAAACACTTAAATTGTTTAACATTGAAATCTGGACTTTCAAAATGAACTCATTTCCAAATTAAGACAATAACACTGGAGACCAGGAAAATACCAAGTCTAATAAACTAAGTCAGTTATGTTAGAATGCTAGTAAATGTCTCTTTAAAAGGTCATCTCTATTACTTCTTCTAGTGTTCACTTTATTGGCATTTCTTTTTAAACTCTCTCCATCCTTTTCTCTCTAAAACGATAGCGTGTTCTACAAGTTAAACTTCACTAAATAGAAAACTTTATAAAATATTTTATATGTTTAAGCAAACTGAATCAACAGAGAATATTTTACTATTCAAACAATGCCCATGATCACAGTTTCTTTAAGGATGTTTAAAAGCAAAGGGTCAAAAATTAGTAATATTTATAAAGATTGTGCTCCACTGCTGTTAACTTTTTCATACTTATACATGTGTTTTTGTTTGCTTGCTTTAAGACAAGATCTCACTATGTTGCCCTGGCTGGCCTAGAAGTTGCTATAAAGAGTATGTTGGCCTCAGACTCAAAGAGATGTACCTCCTTTTGCCTTCAGAGTTATGAGCAGTATTTTTGTTTTAAGTTATTGGTGAATCAATGTAACTTTCAAGCTTTTTACTCATAAATGTGATTAAATTCATGAATAAGTATTGATTTAAAAAAATCCTACATTGAAAATGGATATATAAAAGTGGTTTAATTTTATTTCTTTTGATGACAACCCCTTCCATTTGATATTTAAATTTTCCCAGTAATCAGTAGGGAAGGGAAGCTGTGTCTCCTATGAGAATGTAATAGAATGAAAATATTACTTCCTTGTTTCTAATGATTTAGGAGATATTTCAACTATTTAAAATTTGAAATCATTATTTTGGTTTTTAAAAAAAGATAGTTTGGTAATTGTTAATGTGTTCATTTATTTGTGATAGTGCTTTACGATTTATTTTTTTTATGTGCCACATTTTCTTTTTTTGTTTGTTTTATTTTTTTATTTTTTATTATTTAAATTAATTTATTTATTAAGGATTTCTGCCTCCTCCCCGCAACCGCCTCCCATTTCCCTCCCCCTCCCCCGATCAAGTCACCCTCCCTCATCTGCTCAAAGAGCAATCAGGGTTCCCTGACCTGTGGGAAGCCCAAGGACCGCCCACCTCTATCCAAGTCTCCTAAGGTGAGCATCCAAACTGCCTAGGCTCCCCCAAAGCCAGTATGTGCAGTAGGATCAAAAACCCACTGCGATTGTTCTTGAGTTCTCAGTATTCCTCATTGTCCTCTATGTTCAGCTAGTCCGGATTTATCCCATGCTTTTTCAGACCCAGGCCAGCTGGCCTTGGTGAGTTCCCGATAGATCATCCCCATTGTCTCAGTGTGTGGGTGCACCCCTCGCGGTCCTGAGTTCCTTGCTCGTGCTCCGTCTCCTTCTGCTCCTGATTTGGACCTTGAGATTTCTGTCCCGTGCTCCTCTGTCTCTGTCTCCTTTCATCGCCTGATGAAGGTTAATATTCATGAGGATACCTATGTGTTTGTCTTTGGGTTCACCTTCTTATTTAGCTTCTCTAGGAACATGCATTATAAGCTCAATGTCCTTTATTTATGGCTAGAAACCAAATATGAGTGAGTACATCCCATGTTCCTCTTTTTGGGTCTGGCTTACCTCACTCATAGAAAATACATTTTATTAATGTTAAAAATGAAAACACAAGAAAGTACAGATTTTTCCTGATAGTACGTTGTTATACTTTACAAACAAAAATTAATATGAAAATAAAAGTGATTGAAAAGTATTGTAATTTTTACAGTCTGTTTTCATTTGCATGTAATTAAATGATTAATAATTTCAAATATATTCTGAGTAAGCACAATTATGATGTAGATTAGTCTTCAAAAAGTTATATATTGTAGACATAGGCTTTTGTTTTTGTTATTTTATAACTCCAAAAATATAGGAAAGTGACAATCAGTGTGGAATTTTTAAGTCTGCAAAATATCTTACCTCGAGATTATACAGAAGTGATTTTGAATAAAAAGTCAAAACCTCGTCCTCCAGCAGTGCTCTTTCATTATACTGGACTAGAAAAAAATATAGAAATCAAACTATCACCATGTAATGATTTAAAAATTTATCCACACTTGAGACCTTTGCACCATTGTGCTATTTTCACATAACCTCCTTCTGTCACGTATAAAAAATAGACTCAGACCATTATAGTTCAGCAGAAATATATTATGATTGTATTCTCCTGCAAAGGTTTTGCAACTTGAATTTAAAAAAAATGTGTGTGTGTGTGTGTGTGTGTGTGCTGGATGCAGTAATCTAGGAAAAGTCTCTATATAACAGTGAGCATGGTATTTTTCTAGACAATGTTGGTCTCAGAGGTCCCCATTAAAAAGAATAAGGATTGCTACTTTTCAAACTTTGTCAGATACTGGGTATATTACCTGCATACAAAATGGAGGCATTGCTGATACCAGGCTTCCTTTATGATAACCTTCTTTATATACTTACAGGTCATATCAATTGCTGTATGCATTATATCAGTGTTACCAGTGCTTTGCTTGTAAGCCTGTGTTAGTAATACACAGAGGAAGAAATCACAGGCCTTGGATTGTGAAATGTCTAATCCAGTCACAGTGATGCAGTGTTCAAATGAACTATAGCAGATTTAATGAGCAATCTAGGACAGAGACACATGTACTGGACACACCAGGGAGAGAGATTACATGTAGAGGGACTAATTAGCATGAAATATGAATACATTCATATAAGTCATCTTGATCTATTGGAGTTCTTCATTATTGGGAATGATTTTTGCATGAAGTTAATGAAGAGAAATTCAGGAGTTATGCTGTATAAAGAATTTTAAAATAGTATTTTAACTTTTTGAATCTGCAAGTTCTCTATCTACAGTCAAAAAAGAGGTTGTAGATCATAAAATAGGGTGATCAAGTGAATATTGTCCCATTTCCTACAACATCTGAAATACATTTGGTAGGGAACAAGAAATGTCCTTCAGATAACTAGTCAACTAATTAACAAGAACTTTGAACTTGGTATCTTAGTAGATAAACACTAGATATTAAATGTAATCTTGCATTTTAATATGGTAATATGGGAATAGAATATTCCAGAAATGCACCTCTAGTCAGAGGCACAGAGCTTGGTTTTAGTTGCTTAGAAATTTTATGTAGCTTTGGCAATGACACTTGTATGTGGAATGATATTTCAAATTGATTTAATTCTAATTGAAATTTTTAAAATTCAAGGTTATAATACTCATTTGAATATTAGGCATTTAGTAAAAATGCTTTCTCCCTTAATTTCACATTTAAAAATTTACATGTGAGATTTCGATGTGTAAGTTTCAATGCAACTTGATATATCATGGCTGGCTGATATCCATGAGAGGCCTGCCTATCTTTAAAGGCAAACAGTGGAGGAGGAATGGGTGGAGGCAGGTGGAACTGGGAAGAGGGGTGAAAGGGAAAAATTTGATTGGACTGTAAAAACTAAGAAACAAACAAACAAAACCTTGCCAGGTGGTGATGGTAGTGTACACCTTAATCCCAGCGCTCTGAAGGCAGAGGCAGGTGGATCTCTGAGTTCCGACAGTCTGGTCTACAAAGTAAGTCCCAGGATAGCGCACAGAGAAACTCTATTCCAAAAATAAAACAAAACAGAGTAAACACAGCTAGTTTCTGGAATTGTTATTTTTTCACTTGTCCTAGTCTTCAAAAGAGTTTGAAATTGGATTGTCAAATATCTACTTTTATGTTAAAATACTGAATGTTAACATCTCATTTTATTTTTTTGTAACTTTTTTGTATTTTGTTTTGCCAAATATCTTATAAACTGCTATAGAAATTCTTATGAAAGGAAATTCACTATTTTTCACATGTAAAATTAGAGTGAGAGTAACAAATAGAATAGTTTCATAAACTGGCATAGGGCTATGCTGACTAGCAGTGAAATAGACTACACTTGGTACATGAACTCACAGCTTGTGCACAGGGAATTATGTAAGTGGTATGGTGAATTATTAGAGATGGTGAAATAAACCACAATATTAGAATAAAGGTATAAATAATCAGCATTTTATATGTCCTGGTCTAAACAAGTTAGTGGTCTATTGATTTGACTATTGTGCTACCTCTTGAGAGTTTACTAGCCAGAGGTAAACCATGAGTCAGACTGGTTCTTTGTATGAATACACTTACATTATCCCTTCCATTTTCTCCTGTCAAATTTCTGACCTTTTTATAATTAATGTTACAACAACCTACTGCATTCGTTTAATTTTTGTTCATATATAAAGTAAAGTCTATAGAGTACATACAGGGAAGTAACTGACCACTGGGATTTGATAGCCTATCATGAGGATCATTCCAAGAGAAATGCAGTTCCCCCTCATTCACCAGACATTAACCACCTGTAGTTTTCCATCTATGTGTGTGACCTAGTGAAGTTACCTCATCCATATTGTCATGTTGATTTGTGGTTATTGTGTAGTTCTTGTTTAGGTAACTGTATTATTCAGAGTTTGTAAGAACAGTCAACACCCTTTTTCTGTGTAGAGCCACTGCCTAGCTCTTAACATACTCCCTCTCCTAAAATGTACCCAGAAACTTACTTGTCCAGGCTGTGCTATAGATGTGTAAATTTGAGATCTATACACCAAGGTCACATATTCTCTGCTTATTGACCATTGTGGTTCTCTGTAGAAGCTCCTTTTATGAGACATGAGAGCTTCACATACCTGTGGGTATAAGTATTTTGAATAGAGTTACGTGCTATATTGGTTTTGGAATATGGCAATACTATGTTCTCTTTTAGAGCCAAGGGTGGTTTATAAGTTTAGTTCATAGGTTTATAGTACCAGGCATGAGCTCTTATTAAGCAGGCCTTAAGTCCTGGCAGACATCTGTTGGTTTCCCCCAAGATATAAGTGCCAGTATTGAACTGTTGAAGATACCCTGCCAGGCCAGTGGTTGTTGTGGTTCTATATTTTAGGCACTTCATATTAGAGTGGTATAATTTTTCTTATTACCTAGTGATCTTACATGCTTATATTAACCCGTCATTACCTTTGTTACAGTTGGTAATTTTTTTACTCAGATATTTTTTCTTTATTAATTTGGCTTTAAAGTGTTTTTAAGATATATCATTGATTTTGTTATGGTAATAATGATCGTTTTGTATGAAATGAAATTGATGGAGCTATATAAACAAGAATTTCTTTACAACTGAGAAGTTATACTTTAGTTATATTAGTAGCTGAGTGGCATATAATGACTCTAATATAGACGGCTCAAGAGAAATTATCCAAGTTGTGCTATTCATTATCCCTGGCTTCCATTCAAATGGAGTTGGATGTGTTATTTTCATACTCTCCTTCTTGAGTCTCCATCTGTGACAGTCTCTTGGCAGGATTTCAATCCACTCCTAAGTTTCATCTCTGTAGTTGGTACTGAGCCAGTTTTTCCGGCTTCAGGAAGGAGATCTTTATTAATGCACATTTAGTACCCTGGAACTCTTGTGGTTGTGAATGTACTAGTCAGCATGGAGGACAGGCAAATATTTTGAAATTAAGGGGGTCAGGGATATGTAATGAAACTGCAGCAGATCGAATTGTAAATGACCCTTACAGCTGATGGTCTAAAATTGTCACTCCTTACATGAGAGAGATCAAGACAGGCTGTTTTGTTTGCTTTCTCAAACTTGGTGATTCGTTGGTAGACATTATGCTAGAGAGATGTAATAATAGAGACTAAACATGTAACGTTTTACTCAACACTTTAGTTTCGAAATTTGTACCATTACAGAATTTTAAGGATAAGACTTAGCGAATACTCAAATTGTAAGTGTGTGTGTGTACACCTGTGTGTGTACACATGGCTACATGAATATGTGCATGATGAGCATTTTGAAATGTTTACAGTTGTATTTGGTATGAGGCATTAATATGGAAAACATTTATTAAACACATTTGAATGTTTGTAAACATAGTGAGATAAAAGCAAGTGTTTTTATAGTTTTTATAACTTAGAGCATATCTCAGTTAATTTCAGTGTTATTTCAATTATAAACCCTACAACAGTTTTTTTTTTTTTTTGTGGTCATTGCTTGTGAGCTCCGTAAATTGAATTCTAGAAATAATTGGAGCTTTCCAATGAAATCTATAATTCTCTTCTGACAAGACAGGATTGTAGTTCACATCATCAGATGTCACAGCTGTGACCAAGAATGCCACAAAATAGTGTATCTTGTCTGGTGATAAAAGGTCTATGCTTGCATCAAATATATTTTAATTTTCATGCACATCTCAGCCATATCATTCTGTATTTGTGAGTATTTTCAATTTAATATGTAGACTTACACATTTTATACATGTTGTAGGTGCATATGTACTACATTTAAGAAATCAAAACAATAATACAAATAGTGCGTTTTTTATCTGCTCATGCCTTTATTTGGTGATTGTAACCTTTCATTAGAAATGATAATAACATTTTATCTTTACATGTTCACTGTTTTAACAACAACAATATTGAGAAGTTTTTGTTTGTTTTGTTTTTAACCTATGGGTAATATTTCCTAATTGGAAAAAAATATTGTACTTTCACATGCATATTAAGCTATAAAATAAAAGGAGGATCTGTTGTTTGTTCAGTGTTCAAGGAACTAGAGAACATAAGTGTATACTGTATCTGTATGGATTTTAAGAAATTAATATTGTCTTCTCTGTTTGTCAGTGATTATGAAATAACTCTTGATGACATTTAGCCCTTCTTTGCCTCATTTGTTCTTTCATTCATTGGTACATGTGTCCCCCTGTAACCATTCATTGATAACTTCCCATGGTAAAACATTCAAAGGACAGATGATATAGGAAATTGACAGTATTTACATATATATTGTTAAAATGAGGTAATGAATGAGAAAAGGCTTCAAAAGGGAGAATGATTTCCTGACAGGGTGTTTTGTTTATAAAGTGTTCACTTCAGATTAAATGGGAATGTCATGACCCAATTATGTTTCAGATAGTCATTTGTGGAGAAGTGGGTTGTCATTTTTTCTATCTGTGATGGGTTTTTCTTTTTATAATTCCAATTATAAATTGACAGTTATATTCTGAACATCGATGTTGTTCTCAGAATTAATTTTTGTTGGTTCTGGGGAAATCTAAGTTAATAGTAAATTCAATTTTATTTAATATATTTTCTTTTATAGAATTTCTTCACTATATGTATTGATTAGTGAAAAACTATTGCAGTGCTTTTGTTTCTTTACGCAAATCAAACATTGTTTATGCACTGAAACAAAACATAATACATACCAACATAAATGCACATAAATGAGTTTGTATTGAATAAATGTATTGCTAAAGTTGGAATTCGCAGTAGTTGAGAAAAATCAAAATGAATGCATTTTACATAAAATTTTGTACATAGAATAGAATCTGTATTTGTGTGTTCATTATAATATTCTCACAGAGTCAATCTGTTAATAGAAAGTTAATTAGATAAACAGAATGTGATGTACTATCAGATGCATATTAAGGTATAAAAGCAAAGGAGGATCTGTTGTTTGTTCAGTGTTGAAGGAACTAGAGAACATAATGCTAATTAATGCATGTCAGACACAGAAGTACAGATACCTCATGTTTTTACTTTATATGTATAATTTAAAACGTGAATCCTAAATAGAGAATAGAACATTGATTGTTATCTGGAATGGCTGCTCATAGTGAGAGAGTATGACAAGGTGTCATCACTCTGTACATTGGTTGAATATGAACAATAATGTCCAACATTCAGAATCACAGGAAAATTATGCTCTACAGCAATTAATTGACTATATCAAAATAGTTTACAGAGATGTGTATTGATCACTTTTCATTCCATTACAGATATCAAGATAATAAATTTATCAAGAAAATGTTTCTTTTTTATTCACCGAATTAGAGGCTTTTGTTACTGGTGTGTTTGACCAGCTCCGGTTAGCACCTAGCTGTGGACCAAGTGATTATATCACTATTGGCATTCACTACTGGCACTACTGGAGGTTATTCATATCCAACATATAGCAAGAAAAATTTTACTCAAATGTGAAGAAATGATAGATGTCTGAAGTGTTACTATGTTGGACAAACCTGACATGTTTATTTCTCATGTGCCTGCATGGAAATACCGCACTGTAGTCCATTCATATATATAATTATTATGTACCAAATGTTATTTCTCTATTTGTTTGCCCATCTGACTATCCGTCTGTCAGTCCATCTACCTACCTACCTACCTACCTACCTACCTACCGACCTACCTACCTAGATAGCTATCTTTCTGTTTTTATCTATATCTATTTAAGTAAATAAAACTCTACTGAAAATATTTTCAATTTTAAACAATCACAGTATTTTAATTTTAAAATTTAAAATCTTGTTTATCTCACAGTATCTATAGTTGAAAATATATGACGATTCAGATTTACTAATTTAAGCATTTGAAGATATGATTTGACTGTATTCATTTTGTTTGTCAGTTCTGCACTTGTATATAGTGCATTCTGATTACTGTTCCCTCTCCCTCTTTGTTCCTATCTCTATTGATCGTACACCCACCAGTTCCTTTCCATGACTCATATAGGTGGCCCTTGTTAAACTAAATTAGTCACAAAACCATTTATTTACTTTTATGTAAAATAAAAGTCTGCAAAATCAAGTGAATGCTATTCTTAAAAACAAACAAACAAACAAAAAACTTTAGGCCCTATTCAAGACGCTGCATCACAAAAAAATTTACCCGCCATAACAGTTTATAATGTTCTAACTGTTCATGTTAGTGAGGTCTTCTCTGTTGATTGAATGCCTGATGGAGGTGGGTCTTGTATGTTATCTGTTGCTTTCATTGGTTAATTAATAAAAAAAAAAAACCTGCTTGGCCTCTGACAGGGTAGAATTTAGATAGGCGGAGTAGACAGAACAGAATGCTGGGAGAAAGAAGTCGAGTTGGGCCATGATTCTCCCACCCGACACAGCTGCAGGTTAAGATCTTCCCTGGTAAGCCAACTCGTGGGCTACACAGATTATTAGAAATGGGTTAGATCAATATGTAAGAGCTAGCCAATAAGAGGCTGGAACTAATGGGCCAGGCAGTGTTTAAAAGAATACAGTTTCCGTGTAATTATTTCGGGTAAAGCTAGCTGGGTGTCAGGACACAGCCCACCGCTCCATACAACAAATGCCACTTTGTGAATGTGAGCAAGCTTTGTCAGTTTTAGCTTTTCAATTTAAGAGTACTTACGTTAGTTATTTTACACAAAATACTTTAGTTTGTACAGAGAAGAGCTGATTTCTTTAAAGCTTTGCCCATGGAGTACTTTAGATATCTTGTATTAAACCAAACCTTAGAATTCAGAGAGCAAAGCACAGCAACTTTTATAGCTTGGGATATTTTAGGTTTTATGGATATATTTTATGTTTATATCCTAGACTGAGGACTTAACATTCTGGTATACACACACACACACACACACACACACACACGCATGCATACACACAGAGATTGCAAAAAGCAAGGATTCAATTCTTTATATATAATTTAAAGTAGTAATATTTGATCTTTTCTAGGGGCTAGTTTTAGGAGAACAAACATTTCTGAAATCTAATAGAAAGTACTGTATTCATGATTTGTATTCTTTGAAAAGCATTTTGAGGGCCATGCATGAATGCTTTTTGTAAATAGTGAACCAATTAAACAATACCACTAATACAATAGAGATATTTAAAAATGGAAAATCATCTCCCTATCTTCAGAGTAGAAACTTCCCCTAATTTGCATTTAGAAAGCTCTAAATTAAAATGCTAAAGGGAAGACAAACAATTTCAGCCAGTGCTGCTGGTACTGTAAATACAACTGGTTTACTTGATATAATTTTAAATGAATACTCCTGATATTAAGACATCATGTTCAATCATCATGCAGTAGTAATCCACAGAATGATAGAAAGTTTTTTGCTTTGCACACAGTTTCTACCACATTTAAATATTAATTTCTTTATTTTATATTATCAAATTAAATTTTGACATCTCTATACAGAAATAGATAGCTATAAAGAAGAATGACTTAATGGTTTGCCTATGTTGGTGTTATTTCATTTGTGAACCACTGTGAGTTTGAACATACAGCAAAGAAAATATGTAATAATGCTTCTTCTTTTAAAATCCATGATATGTGTTATGAAATTGTGATGTTTCAATCAAAAATATGGAAAATGTCTGAAGAATTTACACTCAAATTCTGCACATGAGCATAAAGGTTTTTGATATACTTAAATTTCCTTTTATCGTCTGTGATTTTTGTTAACACAGCAATGTTTACAACTTTTATTTTCAACTTCTTTATCTGCTCAGGTCTTAATCCCTAAAATATGTACTGAACAAAAAAGACCTTCCTCATAATACAATGAGAAATCTAGATGCCATAGTCCAAGACATTCATCATCAACATTATCCTGCATCTATCTCATTATTTCTTATTATTATAAAGTCTTTTCATTTATAGAAACATATCCTTTTTTACTGGTCCTTATCTGCCACTGCATTATCTTAAATTCCCCCTTATATAGTTATTCATTTTTTTCCATCTTAACTGGTTCATTTTAAGTAACATAATTAATAGTCTATGTCCATTATATCTTATCTTCATTAAAATGAACCATTTTTTGATTCTATTTAATTATTTACCATTTCTTTGTTTCTCAGAAAATTTAAACCCTTGGACAAACACCTGTAACACAATAGTTACTCTTCCATTCATATCTTCTCTGTTCAGTTAACTCTAGTTAAACTTTGATCCCCATTATTCTACTTTCCCCTTTTCTCAGCAGCAAAAACAGCAAAAATCTATAGCCTTTCAATATCTGCTTCACAATTTTATTTCAACTTCTCAGCAACATCTGATTGACTTGACCATTCTGTTTTCAACTGAAGTTATAACCCTGAGTTCCATAGTTCTGCAATCCCCTGAGTTTTCTCCCTATTCATTGCTATACTCCTCTTCTACTTGCTGTTTTCTCAAATGTGGTGGCTGATTTTGAGATTGATTTGGTTGTATTGTTCAGTATTGATAATGAGTTGACTGTGTAGAATAAGTGATAAAGAAAAATTAACACAAATGACTTCAATTTCTTTTACTCTGTTCAACATGATACTTCATTTTTTTGAGCTTTTATATTTGTGTTTATTCTTCATTTAACTTTTAAAACACTACTATAGTTGAATATTAAAACAAGAACAACAGCCAAGTAGTGAGCATATTATGATTACAGTCCTTCCCACATTCACTACTGCATATAGAGTGATAAACCTTATCAGGCACATTAAGAGGTCCGACACTTACCGCCACATCTAGGGTGATGTTCATCGTCCTCATATGCATCTCCATTATAATGACGCCGTCTTTCCTGATTTGGATCAAAGTCCACCAGTTCTACCTGATCCATTTCATCAGTCTCTTCTACTTCCTTCCTTTTAGGAAGGAGTATTTCCAGCAAAGAAAGTTTATCAGAGAAAGCCATTCTCAGGAAAGTTTACCTTAAACTCAATGATTAGATGTCCTTTTTCATATGGCCGACGATATATTGGCATACCTTTATTCAGCACACATTTTATATCTCCATGCTTGACAATCTGACCTGGATGAGAGGCGATGACTATGGTTCGGTTGTCAAGAGTGGATATTGGCTTTTGGAAGCCGCACAATGCTTCAACCAGCTGTATGTCCATACACATGAAAAGGTCTTCTCCTCGTCGTGTAAAAACAGCATGGTCCTTCCGGTCTAACACAATGATAATGTCTCCTGGCTCCAGTCCTGGCTCTTGGTCTCCTTCACCATGGAATGTTATCTTCTGACCATCTTTCATGCCTTTATCAATATGAACTTCTAAAATCTTCTTCTCTCGAACTATCTTTCTTCCATTGCAGCTTTTACATCTTTCTTTAGGACTGATGCGTTCTCCATGACCCTGGCATTCCATACACACTGACTGAATTTGCTGGACCATTCCTGGTCCGATCTGATGAATCCTTATTTGCATGCCAGTCCCACGACAGTTGGGACAGCACTCTACTGCTCCTTTCTTACCAACTCGGCCTTCACATTTGTCACAGATCACATGGGACAGAGGGTGAAATTTAGGAATAAACAACTCTTCCTTGTCTTTTATTAATTGGTGATACTATTTGTCAGCCATCATAGAAGAGCTACTAGGCAAGCAGTTATATCTTGAGTCTTGAATTCTAACAATTAACGAAGTTCAACTACAGAGCATTGGCACAACAATGCCACTGTATATGTGTCTGTATGAATTCACTGGCTAAATTATTATGCATGGAGAGAGGAGATTGAAGTGTTAAAAAATGCCCAGATTTTTCTGCCAATTAGAGACCACAAAAAATTTGGCAAATATCTGTGGATTGCCTAACCCCAAATTAATTATTCCCAATGAACCCTTCACATGTAAATATCAGGGAACATCACAGAACAGGGAGTGGAGAAGATGGTAAGAGCCAAAGGACCAGAATGCATCCTGGTACGTAGGGAAAATTTGACGGTGAATTCCCAACAGTGTGTTTGCTTCAACAATAATAACATAATGGGGTCCCATTTCTCCAATATATACAAAGAAATCAAGAAATTGGTCATCAAAATAACAAATAATCCAATAAAAATGGAGTACAGAACTAACAGAAAATTCTCAACAGAGGAATCTAAAATGGCTGAAGGATACTTAAGCAAATGTTCAACATCCTTACTCATCAGAGAAAGGCAAATCAGATAATACATTAAATGAGGGCATGTTAAGTGGAATGACAATAATGATTAACTACAATTGAAATGCATTTTCTAGTTTAATAAGTTGGGTTTATTTTGTACCCCTCATAATATAAGCTTATAATACAATATATTTAAAACATACTGTTTTTAAATAAATAAATAATAAATAATAATAAATATTTTTAAATTTTATGTGTGACCCAGTTCTCTATTCCATATGTAGATAACTTAAAACTTACATTTATTTTATATATGCATATGAGTTAATTAATTTTTTAAACTATAAGATGCATCAAGGTTATGGAAATATCAAATATGTATGTGTACTAACATATGGAAAAATGTTGATTTGCCTAATAACCATACACTAATACTGTAATTGAGTTGCTTCATTAACTCAATTAGATGAGAAATGAAAATATCAAGCAGAATTAGACCAAGAGTTTTAATGAGGAAGCAGGATTTTTTTTAAACCTCAAAACGTTACAGCTATACAAAAGCTTGGTCATATAGCTTAAATTCCTTTATGTTTAATTTTATACCTGCAACATTAAAACCTTCAGAATTTTATAGCATTTCTTATAAACAGTGATTCTTTGTTTTCTCTAACACTTTGTAAATTGGAAATACTATTTGCTGAAATAAATTTTTATTTGTTCAGTGAATTTGATATTCTGCTTTGCTTTCTGAAATTGCTTATTTGTTTTAGTTCTAGATCCTCTCACAAGTGTGCTAACTGATCTTAATTCAAATAGGCATACAGTGATCCACAGCAACAATCATGAACTTCACGTACTTTCTATCTGACAAGAGCTAGTAATTTAGCACTTTCTATATGCAAAGAACTGCATAGGCGGCTCTGTGGCTTTTATGTTTATTAGAATTACTGTTATTTTGACTGAAGTTCATGCTAGAGTCCATGCCCTTTCCTTCCAAACTGCATTAGGTTAACATGCCATATTACATTATTCATTAGGTTCTTTTTTTTTTATTGAGAAAAGGAGAAAAAAAAAAACAAGTTTCCACCTCCTCCCAGCCTCCCATTTCCCTCCCCCTCCTCCCACCCTTCTCCCCCTCCTCCCTCCCTTCTCCCCCTCCCCCCACTCCTTTCCCCCTCCCTCTCCAGTCCAAAGAGCAGTCAGGGTTCCCTGCCCTGTGGTAAGTCCTAGGTCCTCCCCCCTCCGTCCATATCTAGGAAGGTGAACATCCAAACTGGCTAGGCTCCCACAAAGCCAGCACATTTGGGAATGCAATCTTGTGCAACCACTATGGAAGTCACTGTTTCGGTTTCTCAGGAAATTCGGAATCAACCTACCCCTGGACCCAGCAATACCACTCTTGGGAATATACCCAAGAGATGCCCTATCATATGACAAAAGCATTTGTTCAACTATGTTCATAGCAGTATTATTTGTAATAGCCAGAACCTGGAAACAACCTAGATACCCTTCAATGGAAGAATGGATGAAGAAAGTATGGAATATATACACATTAGAGTACTATGCTGCGGTAAAAAACAATGACTTCTCGAATTTTGCATGCAAATGGATGGAAATAGAAAACACTATCCTGAGTGAGGTATCCCAGACCCAAAAAGATGAACATGGGATGTACTCAGTCATAATTGGTTTCTAGCCATGAATAAGGGTCACGGAGTCCATTCATTAGGTTCTTATGACCAGGCCTGAGCTTAAGGTTTATAACATGAAGGCATTTGATGTTTTTCTTCTGTTTTCAGTGCCTTAAGTGTTAATGAAAACAAGTATATTTTAATTGGTTTTTGTCTATAGATAAATTCTTTTCAAATCCCACCTTGTAAGTCATTCAGTTTTTTTCTGAAGTGAATGTTGAAATTAATTGTGTACTTTTTTTCTCCATTATGATAGAGTAATCTTTGAAAGTTTGCTGTTTGAAACATTCTTCTGGCATGTGCAAACTAGGTGTGTCTTATACCATTGCTTCCTTTCCATATGTCTTTATCCCTTTATTGCCACATTTTGAGTCTTCTTTTCCTTTATTTTCCATTGCTTTATGAATAATCATGAATTCTCATTTAATTCGTTAAATAACAGTAGCATAATTAGGAAGGAATATTAGAATTTCATTTGGAATCAACCAATCTACATCAATTACTCACAATGATTAAACATGGAGGGTTTTGTTGTTATTTGGTGTTTTTTTTAACCTCGTTGGAAAAGGCAATAATCTTACCACTAACAATGAAGTTGGAGTTATCATCGGAGTTTATGAAAATGTGTCATGTCTGTGAAACTATACACAGTCACATAGCTTAAGGGAAGAGAACAACTTTGTTATGCTCTTTTGAGTGCTACATTAAACCAGATCATTGCCTGAGGATCCTATTTATTATGTCCATCTGATCTAGGACTTTTGGTACTTCTTTTGTCTTTGATTTGTCTCATCTTTGTAAAACCTGTCATTTCTTTCTAGTTTAATTTTTATGGTGCCATTGAATTGCTGTATATCAAATATGCATAGTTAAATTTCTTGTTGGATTTTATGTAAATAATCTAGGATAGGGTGATATAAATTTATGGTCACATAGAATTAAGGTGCCAATATGATTCCTAGGTTTCCAAAATTTGTTGAGAAAATCAGTTTTAGACCATGGTAATAGCACCATGATATAGCACTTGTATAGCTTGTACAAGGTTCTGTGTTTTAAACTCAGCAGCATTCCCTGCAGGATAGCATCAATAGCTATACATTTGTAAGAGACTGTTTTTAACCCAGTCTTATACCTAGAAAATTTGCAAATCAATAAACCAATTTTGGTTTTTTAATATGAGGAGTCTTGAAATTTATTACTATCTATTGTATAAATAAGGTGATACTAAACACATACTAAAGCGTTAAGCTTTTAATTCTTAATTGTGTAATCTCCCTGGCCAGATCTGTTAAACCTTATGATTCAGCGATGATAGAAATTCAACATAATTTAGTTTTTGTTTGTTTCTTTGTGTTTGTTTTTTATGAACAAAGCTATACAATTTGCATTTTCTAGGTGATATTGAGAATAAGTGAATAAATCACATAACTGATGGCTTTATGGCATTTAGGATGTTTATAGCAGATGTTTCCAGAATGTGGATTATAAAATATGCAGAACATAGATGGACTCACAGATGTCTATCCTGTAGTTTAATATTTTAGGCAATAACTATTTCTTGATATCTTGCTTACTACTATAGTATTAACTTACTTTTCTTTTTTCCTTTCTTTCACATTTTTCTCCTTTGTTCCTCTCTTTCTTTCCTTTTCTTTCCTTTTCAAGTCATTTAAATTCATGGTCCATAAAAATTGCTTTTATAAGTATCTTAAGGTCTGTAAATATATGTAGGTTATGTGCTGACTCCTTCCATCCAACTCTCCCAGTCTTGTGTTCTGACATTCTAAAAGGTGTATTGTCAGGAGTGTTTATAATGAACTATTGTGAGCCAGGATACAACTACAGCTTATGGCAATTGATAATTCAGATGTCAACTCACCAGAGGAAGTATTCTCTGATGGAGTACCCCGTTAGCAAGGCTTGCAGACCACCAACTCTGAAAACTGTTGCTTTCAATGGTAATTTCACTTGTACAATAACAGCTGTGTTATCTCCCTTTTATCATGCATTGTCATGTAATGTGTACCTGTAATCTCATGATTACATCTCAGTCATATATCTGATGGTAGTCAGGAAGATGACTTTTCATTTGGTTATATAATTTTGGAGTATAGAATATATGCTGGGGCATGCTTCATGACTAGGTCTATTCGTGCCATGAGGACTGTAGACACCTAAGAGCCTATTTTGTTCTTTTGCTTAGACTAACTGCACACAAAGCAAGTTCAAATTACACTCAAGAATTTTTGTAAATAGGTCATAATTTTAAAACTCTACAGTTTTGTTCAAGGTTAGAATCACAGATGTCCAACCAAGCTTCCGAAGAAAAACGTGTCAATTCTTCACTTGCCAATCCACTAACAATAAACCTGTGTCTCAAAGTTTGTCACTAGGCACTATCCCCCCCCCCCCCCGTTACTGTTTTAAACTTGAGACCTTGAAACCCTTGTGTTGCCTATGACTCAACTCCTTATCACTTACCCTAGGAATATCCTTTTGACTAATGAAAGGTAATTCTTGTAATTTTTTTATAGATTCAAGACTCCTTTAAATAGAAGGATTGTTACAGTAGAGGGGGAAAAGAAGCTAAAATAAGAAGCCAGGAGGAATTAGAGGTGGGACAGGAGAATTAGATTGGAAGCAGAACAGAAAGGCACTGAATCAGAAAGCACAGAGTGAGAGATTCATTTGCCCTCAGACATCCCAAGTCCTTTGCTGAACCAAGGAGGGCGTGGGGGCAGGCTCCCAAAGGCTCTCATTAGTGGATTATTTTGAAATTATATCTTCTCATTCTCAGCTCCATTTCTCTTAACTTTTCTCATATTCTGTCAGCGATATACTCTAAATTCTTCCTTTTGCCTCTATCTTTCACTTAGTGAGCATACCTTCTGTTTTCTGGTGGGTATCAGTTTTATTTAACACACATACACTCACTCATACACACACACACACACACATACACACACACACACACACACACACTTCTTAAGAATACAACAGAAGCTGTTTTTAAGTATAAGAAGTACAGTATTTATTATGTCTTAATCTTTGTCTCATTTTCTCTTATGTCCTTTAAGTAATTTCATTTGGTTCTGTTACAGATCTACTGATTTTATCATTTATTAATATTCGCTAAAATTTCACTTTGTTGTATTTCTTTAAAACATTTTAAACATTTTTGTTCTTTGTACATTTTTTCTCCACAAAGATATATTTTAAATCTTCTAAGAAGGGTTTACTACTAATCTTTATAAATGATTAACTTTGCATTTACTATGATTCGACCAACCTAGGAGCAGGTTATACTTTTCCTTTTCTTTTACACCTGTGTATATCTGTGAACTTTAGGCTGTATCCAGGTTAGTTTTTTACTTACAAATGCTCAGAGAAAACTTTCACATTTTTTACTCCACACCAAGGATTGATATGGACAATTTTCTTTTCAAGTCCCCAGAGAGATGAGCAAGTTCATTTCTAATTTGT
This sequence comes from Microtus pennsylvanicus, assembly GCF_037038515.1. Taxonomy (NCBI): domain Eukaryota; kingdom Metazoa; phylum Chordata; class Mammalia; order Rodentia; family Cricetidae; genus Microtus; species Microtus pennsylvanicus. The sequence goes on from NC_134601.1 coordinate 22,805,406, forward strand.
TGTTAAACTGACCTACAGTCCAGAGTAGCTTCAAGAACCATTTTCTCTTATTTTTCCACTTTATTCAGAACAATGGCTTGGTTTCCATTTCTCCATATTGAGACTTTGCAAATTGAAGCTTAAATTAATCTTCACTCAAGGTCAAAACTGCTGCTTCCAATGTTTATCCTCTTTGGCATCTGAATATTGCTTCCTTTATTTGATATTATATATGTTTCATGTTATTTTTAATATATTCAGAAAATTAGAATCTTTTCACTAGAAATTTATGCCAAGATTTATATTTTTTAATACTATACTTTGAGAAACAGAAATTCGGGGGAAATTTTTACATTAAAATTTGATGTCTAGATTTTTTAATCTTATTTGCAGATTTCTAGATATGAAATTATGCATATTTGAATAGAGAAAATGCTGTACCTTGCTTCTTCTTGTTAAACTTAACTGGATAGTAGTATTTATTTTGAAAATATATTAATATAGCCATCTATTGCATAATAAGAATAATTCTTGTGGCATTTTGTATGAAAAACCTGTTTTTATTAGTTTTAGTTTCCAATGAATAATACTAAGTTCATATTCTTAAGTAATGTAATAATGATTTAAATGGGAAAAATTTAAAACAGCATAAATACAGTCAACACAGATCTTTGTATTATCAATGAATCAGTAATCATGAGTGCATATGTAGTTTTTTTTTATTGAGAAAAGGAAAAAAAGTTTCCCCCTCATCCCAGCCTCCCATTTCCCTCCCCCTCCTCCCACCCTTCTCCCTCCCACTCCTCTCCCCTCCCTTTCCAGTCCAAAGAGCAGTCAGGGTTCCATGCCATGTGGAAAGACTAAGGTTCTCCCACCCCCCCCCCCCCCCCGTCCATTTGTAGGAAGGTGAACATCCAAACTGGCTAGGCTCCCTCAAAGCCAGAACATGAAGTAGGAACAAAACTCCGTGCCATTGTCCTTGGCTTCTCATCAGCCCTCATTGTTCGCCATGTTCAGAGACTCCGGTTTATCCCATGCTTTTTCATAGTCCAGCTGGCCTTGGTGAGCTCCCAATAGATCAGCCCCACTGTCTCAGTGGGTGGGTGCACCCCTCGTGGTCCTGACTTCCTTGCTCATCTTCTCCCTCCTTCCACTCCTCATTGGGACCTTGGCAGCTCAGTCCAGTGCTCCAGTGTGGGTCTCTGTTTCTATCTCCATCCATCACCAGATGAAGGTTCTATGGTGATATGTAAGATATTCGTCAGTATGGCTATAGGATAGGGTCATTTCAGGTTCCCTATCCTCAGCTGCCCAAGGAACTAACTGGGGACATCGCCTTGGGCTCCTGGGAGCCACTCTAGGTTCAAGTCTCTTGCCAACCCTAAGGTGGCTCCCTTAACTAAGAATTGTGCTTCTGTGCTCCCCGATCCAACCTTCCTTTATCCCAATCATCCTGTTTCCCCAAGTTCCCCCCATCCTCCCCTTCTCACTTTTCTCTCCACATCTCCCCTTACCCCCATCCCACCCCACCCCCAAGATCCCACTTTTCTCCCCGGCAATTTTGTCTACTTCCCATAGCCAAGAGGCTATGTTTTTCCTTGGCTACTTCCCATAGCCAAGAGGCTATATGTTTTTCCATGGGTTCACCTTATTTAGCTTCTTTAGGTTCACCAATTGTAGACTCTGTGACCCTTATTCATGGCTCGAAACCAATTATGACTGAGTACATCCCATGTTCATCTTTTTGGGTCTGGGTTACCTCACTCAGGATAGTGTTTTTTATTTCTATCTATTTGCATGCAAAATTCGAGAAGTCATTGTTTTTTACCGCAGCATAGTACTCTAATGTGTATATATTCCACACTTTCTTCATCCATTCTTCCATTGAAGGACATCTAGGTTTTTTCCAGGTTCTAGCTATTACAAATAATACTGCTATGGACATAGTTGAACAAATGCTTTTGTCATATGATAGGGCATCTCTTGGGTATATTCCCAAGAGTGGTATTGTTGGGTCCAGGGGTAGGTTGATCCCAAATTTCCTGAGAAACCGAAACACTGATTTCCAAAGTGGTTGTACAAGATTGCATTCCCACCAGCAATGGATAAGTGTACCCCTACCTCCACAACCTCTCCAGCATAGGCTATCATTGGAGTTTTTGATTTTAGCCATTCTGACAGGTGTAAGATGACATCTCAAAGTTGTTTTGATTTGCATTTCCCTGATTGCTAAGGAGGTTGAGCATGACCTTAAGTGTCATTTAGCCATTTGAATTTCTTCTGTTGAGAATTCTCTTTTCAGTTCAGTGCCCCATTTTATAATTGGGTTGATTAGCCTTTTAACGTCTAGTTTCTTGAGTTCTTTATATATTTTTGGACATCAGACCTTTGTCTGTTGTGGGGTTGGTGAAGATCTTCTCCCAGTCAGTAGGTTGCCTTTTTGTCTTAGTGACAGTGTCCTTTGCTTTACAGAAGCTTCTCAGTTTTAGTAGGTCCCATTTATTCGATGTTGTCCTTAATGTCTGTGCTTTTGAGGTGATACCTAGGAAGCGATCTCCTGTGCCCATCTGTTGTAGGGTACTTCCCACTTTCTCTTCTATCAGGTTGAGTGTGTTCGGACTGATATTGAGGTCTTTGATCCATTTTGGACTTGAGTTTTGTGCATGGTGATAGATATGGGTCTATTTTCATTCTTCTACAGTTTGACATCCAGTTGTGCCAGCACCATTTG